>NC_081443.1:3295856-3299485 GCF_007210705.1 Tigriopus californicus
AAAAAAAAAAGGTCTCACGTACGCTTAAATCAAGAGGGCTCCAATTAGGCTATTGAGTTATATAAGAGACATGTGGACCCACAGAACAACAGCATCTAGACGTGGGTTCAATTTGTGAGGCACAAAGAGGTCCCTCAGCACCCTCACCCTCTCCCTCTTTTGGGTCGTTTTCTTTGATTGGCTCAGGAGTTGTTTTTTTGCCCTTCCATTAGAGAACCTCGGGTTTGACAAATTGGGCTCAAGGCGAGTCTAGTTAATCTCAAGCCCAAGTTACGGACCGACTCATGTACGTATACGCACTTTGAACGACATGTATCCCTTTGAAGAATCGGAAGCATTTTGCGCTTAAACGTGCAAATTTTCCGCCAGAACATTAATTAGAGCCAATGGCAGGTTCCGGTTTTAATTACAGTCTCCTAAAGAAATTGGCGGTCTATTCATCCAACGATTCGGTGTATTTCGTCGCTTTGGGAAGTCATAAAAGGACATTTGCCAAGACAAAAAGAGTCCTCTTGTGGAAATTTATTTAAGGAAAACAAGCCTCTGACATTGTCAAAGGGTGACCATGGCATTCTGGCAAGGCTATTCGAACTAAAAGGAGGAATTCTTCTCATTATCAACGCAGTCAGGGTGGAATTTCACACTTTGAAGACGGACGTGTGTGAGAGAGTAAGTAAGTCCTGGCCAGGTTTGGTCAGTTTGGCCCAAGCTGTCTGGCTCACTGAGTCACTAAATCAGGTGGGGACTTGTCCAAGATTCATGTCGAAGGAGACATTTGTACAAATCATTGCGTAAATCGTGGGGATTTCATAGGAAAAAGTTTGCCTCTCATTCGCCTTGTTCAAGCTTTAGATATGTAGCAGCCACCAAGGGACTGGGGAATACACAAAAGGATTCTTTTCTGCCATGAATTCGGCTAATTTATGACCACGCCAACTAGTTGTGTCCTTTTCGAAGTGAGGGGCCTGAGCGACCGTCAGTCGGCATGCCTTTTCTAAAGTCAATTTTAACCTCGTTCACCATTCTGCAGCATTGTGCGACAGTATTTATGGGGCTAGACTGTGGAGTCCGAAAGAAGCAAGCTTGAACCATTTGTCAAAAACTCATCTGAGCTCGTTTGTATCTTGAATCTCGTATCTCAAGATCCCCGATCGGATTTTGACTCAATCATCAAAGCAGCCTGATTTGGAAGCTCTCAAAAGCATCATGGCTTTATTAGCTAGGCCTAGTTTCCTTACTTGAAACAAATCACAGCTTCTTCAACGTGGCGAAAAAATCCCAACCTCGGCGATGATCAAGTTCCAAGGGCCGCAAGTCGAGCAATTGGAAATTGATATTTGCGAACCACACCTGAGCTCAGGACTCGGTGGGTTTCAGCCATTCAGGAGCAATTTATTTTCTCCCCGACTTGCATGATGTGAACGTATTCATGCTGAACTGTTCAAGAATTTACGACTTCTTTACTCGTGGGCCAGAGTCGAAGAAGACTGGAAAGCTACGGATTGTGGGGTTCTAATTCCGGTGAGTGTAAGGGCATCATCGGCGAGGATTCGGTGTTAGGATCCCATGGAGCGACCAGAATTGGGCTTTGAGAACTTGAAATGCAATCAGACGAGAATGAACTTCCAAGTGGCCAGTTGGTTTTGAGGCCATTCCTTTTGAAATTTGAATAGACCCAATCATTGGATGGGAGGAAGAACCCAGTCATGGAGAAAACATGTTAGATTACGGAGGAGGGGGGAGTGGGGAGGTAGAATCTGGAGAAAAAGAGGAGGTTCCCGAGGTAATTAGTTCAAACAATGGCTTTGATACACTTGGGTGTAAACTTAATTGGCTTCATTTCCCTTTCCCGGGCCCCCAATTCTTATTTGAATCTGCAATTACTAGAATAGATGTCAGGACCTGTTCTCGATCCAGGAGATCTCATTTCAGTTAAGATTGCGCAGCATCACCGCTATCCTCCCACACCACCACCGTCACTACCATCAAGATCATCATCATGATCATCATCTCGATTTTGCCGATGTTCATATAGCAGTACAGATCCATGGCGTCTTCACGTGAAAAAAAACTGGGCTGGACCTCAATATTGATCAAAGAAACCATTTAGATTTCTCGGATCATTTGTCCCACGGATAGATCCGCTGTCTGTCTGGTAGGTTGGATGATGAAAAAATGGTCTGGACGTTTCTCTTGAGGAGAAATGTCCAGGTCAATAGGAATCATGACGGCGGTAAGGAGAGTGATGATATCGCTTTTCCTCTTATCCATATCCTCGAAGGTTGAAAGTTACTTTCAGTACTATGTAATCCTTCAGTAGTACCGGTAGTTATGGCACGGGAAAGATCAGAAGTGGCCAAGATTGACAAGATTTAGTAGATCCTTGCATCCAAGGGATACGAGTACAGTGCTGAGAAGAATCTAAAATATTACATGCTTTTCAAATTTACATTGTGAGAATTGATGGAACATTTGAAAAGACAAAGATAAATTACTGCTCCAGTACAAGGTCGGCATAAAAAACTCAATGGAGGACAATGGTTTGTCAAGTAGAAACTTGATGAGCCACTACGTTTTTTATAGACGTCATTGATGGGGTTTATTCTTAGCAATTCAACTCACGTTGATGAATTCCAGATGAGATTTGAACGGCGATATCCATCATCAAAAACTGGTGGAACATTCAGAAATATGTCGACTTTAAAGACGATCATTCATGATTCTACCCCAAATTTCCAGGTACAACGCTGTTCTTTGAGCAACGAACCGTTGCTTATGGTTTGTTGCGGCTCTTTGTTGTCATTGTTCAAGACACGAAAGACAAAGTTGAATGGATTCATTTCCATATTTGGCAACCAAACCAGCTTTTTTCTTGTTTACCGGAAATGTTAGCCCATTATCTTCGAGGACTTCGTAGGGGATCGCTGTCATTCGCTCATTGTACGCCATTTCCAAATCAACATTGCTCATTAAACGTCAGACACGCATAAACCACTTCACAACGAGGTCTGGGCGTGTCGATGGTTCACAACGTAGCCTGGCAAGGAGATGCGTGGGTTCTGTTGCAATATTGAATAAAGCGTAGCCATGCCCGCCCAAGACGGGAGGTTCTTTGAATCTAGTGCGGATCTTAATTTTCTTCCCTGCGGTCTCACGATCCTGAAATAATTCTCTCTCTCGCACCCGGGTGTCAAATGAGCCTCGTGAAGAATTCCAATTTCACAACTTAACAAGCATTGCTCCCATTTCGTTTTGTAGGTATGTTCGCGTGGGTCGAGCTCATGTCCCTGGAGAAAAAAAAAAGGTTGATTCTGCTTTTGGAATGGACTTCAAAGTTGATGTCCCCGGCTGTCCATCTTACACGTTAGTGGTAGTGGCCAAGGCCATTCATCCCAACAAATCTGAGCTTTTTTCCCTTTCAATAGGATGCAGATAACAGAGGGGTGGAATGTAATCCCAAAGTGCATCATAAAGATATCGCTATCATGTACTATTTCCAGTTCTGGTCATCAGATCGGAAATGACATTTCCCAAGTAATTTAGGATATTTGCAGGGGTCAAAAATGAATAGACTCAAACGCAAGGGACGCCTATAGGAACATGCCCTCAATATTCTTGATTTCAAACGA
>NC_081443.1:3299536-3303026 GCF_007210705.1 Tigriopus californicus
TCGTTTAAATCAGAATATTGAGGGCATGTTCCTATAGGCGTCCCTTGCGTTTGAGTCTATTCATTTTTGACCCCTGCAAATATCCTAAATTACTTGGGAAATGTCATTTCCGATCTGATGACCAGAACTGGAAATAGTACATGATAGCGATATCTTTATGATGCACTTTGGGATTACATTCCACCCCTCTGTTATCTGCATCCTATTGAAGAGGGAAAAAAGCTCAGATTTGTTGGGATGAATGGCCTTGGCCACTACCACTAACGTGTAAGATGGACAGCCGGGGACATCAACTTTGAAGTCCATTCCAAAAGCAGAATCAACCTTTTTTTTTTCTCCAGGGACATGAGCTCGACCCACGCGAACATACCTACAAAACGAAATGGGAGCAATGCTTGTTAAGTTGTGAAATTGGAATTCTTCACGAGGCTCATTTGACACCCGGGTGCGAGAGAGAGAATTATTTCAGGATCGTGAGACCGCAGGGAAGAAAATTAAGATCCGCACTAGATTCAAAGAACCTCCCGTCTTGGGCGGGCATGGCTACGCTTTATTCAATATTGCAACAGAACCCACGCATCTCCTTGCCAGGCTACGTTGTGAACCATCGACACGCCCAGACCTCGTTGTGAAGTGGTTTATGCGTGTCTGACGTTTAATGAGCAATGTTGATTTGGAAATGGCGTACAATGAGCGAATGACAGCGATCCCTACGAAGTCCTCGAAGATAATGGGCTAACATTTCCGGTAAACAAGAAAAAAGCTGGTTTGGTTGCCAAATATGGAAATGAATCCATTCAACTTTGTCTTTCGTGTCTTGAACAATGACAACAAAGAGCCGCAACAAACCATAAGCAACGGTTCGTTGCTCAAAGAACAGCGTTGTACCTGGAAATTTGGGGTAGAATCATGAATGATCGTCTTTAAAGTCGACATATTTCTGAATGTTCCACCAGTTTTTGATGATGGATATCGCCGTTCAAATCTCATCTGGATTTCATCAACGTGAGTTGAATTGCTAAGAATAAACCCCATCAATGACGTCTATAAAAAACGTAGTGGCTCATCAAGTTTCTACTTGACAAACCATTGTCCTCCATTGAGTTTTTTATGCCGACCTTGTACTGGAGCAGTAATTTATCTTTGTCTTTCAAATGTTCCATCAATTCTCACAATGTAAATTTGAAAAGCATGTAATATTTTAGATTCTTCTCAGCACTGTACTCGTATCCCTTGGATGCAAGGATCTACTAAATCTTGTCAATCTTGGCCACTTCTGATCTTTCCCGTGCCATAACTACCGGTACTACTGAAGGATTACATAGTACTGAAAGTAACTTTCAACCTTCGAGGATATGGATAAGAGGAAAAGCGATATCATCACTCTCCTTACCGCCGTCATGATTCCTATTGACCTGGACATTTCTCCTCAAGAGAAACGTCCAGACCATTTTTTCATCATCCAACCTACCAGACAGACAGCGGATCTATCCGTGGGACAAATGATCCGAGAAATCTAAATGGTTTCTTTGATCAATATTGAGGTCCAGCCCAGTTTTTTTTCACGTGAAGACGCCATGGATCTGTACTGCTATATGAACATCGGCAAAATCGAGATGATGATCATGATGATGATCTTGATGGTAGTGACGGTGGTGGTGTGGGAGGATAGCGGTGATGCTGCGCAATCTTAACTGAAATGAGATCTCCTGGATCGAGAACAGGTCCTGACATCTATTCTAGTAATTGCAGATTCAAATAAGAATTGGGGGCCCGGGAAAGGGAAATGAAGCCAATTAAGTTTACACCCAAGTGTATCAAAGCCATTGTTTGAACTAATTACCTCGGGGAACCTCCTCTTTTTCTCCAGATTCTACCTCCCCACTCCCCCCTCCTCCGTAATCTAACATGTTTTCTCCATGACTGGGTTCTTCCTCCCATCCAATGATTGGGTCTATTCAAATTTCAAAAGGAATGGCCTCAAAACCAACTGGCCACTTGGAAGTTCATTCTCGTCTGATTGCATTTCAAGTTCTCAAAGCCCAATTCTGGTCGCTCCATGGGATCCTAACACCGAATCCTCGCCGATGATGCCCTTACACTCACCGGAATTAGAACCCCACAATCCGTAGCTTTCCAGTCTTCTTCGACTCTGGCCCACGAGTAAAGAAGTCGTAAATTCTTGAACAGTTCAGCATGAATACGTTCACATCATGCAAGTCGGGGAGAAAATAAATTGCTCCTGAATGGCTGAAACCCACCGAGTCCTGAGCTCAGGTGTGGTTCGCAAATATCAATTTCCAATTGCTCGACTTGCGGCCCTTGGAACTTGATCATCGCCGAGGTTGGATTTTTTCGCCACGTTGAAGAAGCTGTGATTTGTTTCAAGTAAGGAAACTAGGCCTAGCTAATAAAGCCATGATGCTTTTGAGAGCTTCCAAATCAGGCTGCTTTGATGATTGAGTCAAAATCCGATCGGGGATCTTGAGATACGAGATCTCAAGATACAAACGAGCTCAGATGAGTTTTTGACAAATGGTTCAAGCTTGCTTCTTTCGGACTCCACAGTCTAGCCCCATAAATACTGTCGCACAATGCTGCAGAATGGTGAACGAGGTTAAAATTGACTTTAGAAAAGGCATGCGAAAAACGAATTGATCCCCTGTGCATATCAAACACGTCTTGAAGGGCATCTCAGTATCTCACCTGAGCAGGACCTTGAGTTGGCCTTGCTTTTCGGCCGAGTTGTCCAACGAAAAGAAGAACAAAATCACGAAGGGGGCCAAACTAATGGCCAAGGTTGAGAGCAAAGCCTGGGCCCAAATCTCGCTCCTAAAAAATCCAAAAACCATTTCACCCATATTTTCGGGTTTTCATTGAGAGTTTGGCCTAAAACATACTTGGTATCAGTGTGCTCCTCATCATCGTCATCCCATTCCCGATGAAGACGGGCTCGGTGCCTCTCTCGTTCTTCGGGCGTAAGTTCCTTTTGGGGCGGGCCGTGGGAGTGTCCATGACCCCCATGAGAGTGTCCGTGACCGCCATGAGAATGACCGTGCGCTTGAACTAGAATAACCGTCAAACCATAATATATTTCATTAAGCCCTGATGGCGAAGGTTCGAGGGCTTTGATAGCCGAAATAGATCATATCGTTACCGTTGGGCTTCTCTTTGGCGTATTGGGGTGGAAGGTCAATAATTTCTTCTTCCAAAATTTCGTCTTCATTGGCTTCGCGACTCCACTTGAAAGCCGGATTGGCCTCGTGCTCATGTTCGTGTTCATGGGAGTGGCCATGGTCGTGGGAGTGGCCATGGCCGACTGTCAGACCAACCACAAATAGGGCCAACAAGAGCCCTCCGATCCAAGCTGAAACATTCCCAGACCATTTAGGTTTAGATAGTGTTAACAGAGCGGGCTGGATTGAGCTTTTCACCCCGTGGCCGGCCGGCATGACGCGAATACCTTATTATTTGAGAAACCAGAAGATGA
>NC_081443.1:3303066-3303534 GCF_007210705.1 Tigriopus californicus
CTTCTCTTCTGTGTCGGATTTCTTGTCCTTTTTCTTGGTATCTTTGGGCTTTTTCTTGCTACTTTCCTCCTGAGGCTTCTTGGGAGAAGGTGCCCCTCCATGACTATGCCCATGGCCACCTTCACCTCCATTAAAGATGCGGACAACCTTTTCGACCATCAAGAAGGCCAAGATTCCACCCAGGACCCCCAAACCTACGGTCATATCGTGGGCGTGACCTCCTTCGCCGTCGCTCCCATCTCCACCATGCGAATGGCCGTGCTTTTCGTGCGAATGCCCATGGCTATGACCATGAGAGTGGCCATGACCGCCCTCTTGGGCCATGATGGCATGAGGAATCAAGTGGAGAAATGCATCGCCCAAAAGACCGCCAGAAGCAAAACTGAACGAAAAACGAATTGATCCCCTGTGCATATCAAACACGTCTTGAAGGGCATCTCAGTATCTCACCTGAGCAGGACCTTGAGT
>NC_081443.1:3303574-3303768 GCF_007210705.1 Tigriopus californicus
ATAGAATATGGCATTGAATATATCGGACAGTCGCCAGCTTTCAAGAGCCTCCTAAGAGCTAGAAAACCTAGTTCACTTTTTTTTACTGGTCCTATTGAAAGGCAACCCAATTTTGGGTATGAACTTGTTCAATTTGAGGGCTTATGAATTAGTCGTAAGCAAATTTCAAACCTCGAGGTCCGTTTGTGGTTCTC
>NC_081443.1:3303808-3303932 GCF_007210705.1 Tigriopus californicus
ATGCCATGAAAGCAATTTCTTTTCCGAATATCATGTGACCCGGGTCACTAATTAGACATAAGATTTTGATAAAATTAGCCAAAAAAAAACAACACAAACCCATGATAATTCTATAAAAAGGAAT
>NC_081443.1:3303972-3304087 GCF_007210705.1 Tigriopus californicus
GCAATGTCTTTTCCGGACATTATGTGACCCGGGGCACTAATTATAAATAAGATTTTGATAGAATTAGCCAAAAATAACACAAACGCATTATAATTCAATGAAAAGGAATCAGCTC
>NC_081443.1:3304123-3313860 GCF_007210705.1 Tigriopus californicus
CTTTTCCGGGCATTATGGGACCTAGTGCACTTATTATGTATAAGATTTTGATAAAATTAGCCAAAAATAACACAAACGCATTATAATTCAATGAAAAGGAATTGACCCGATCTGCCCTTTATTTGGTAGAGGCTAAATGACAAAGCGCCCTCTGAAGTGCAGAACGCAAAACAAATTTCGTGCAGCGGATGGGGGCTATAGGGACAGAAGGGGAATAGCAAACTAATACACCCATTATGCCTGGGCATTTGCGAGTACCCAGGCTCAGTCACACGTGACAGACAAAACAATGTCATTGGAAATAGTTCATCCAGCACCCACAGGAGAGACGAGATCATATAGGCAAGATTCAAAGGGATGGATATGCGCGTTCACTGGACACACAACACTCTCGAGCAGCCGCGAGCATATAGACATATGAATCTCGACATAATAGTCCGGGAGATCGCTGTCTGTTGGTAGGTTGGATGATGAAAAATTCTGAGATTCTTCTTGAGGAGAAATGTCCAGGTCAATAGGAATCATGAGAGCGGTAAGGAGAGGATGATATCGCTTTTCCTCTTATCCATAATTCGGTTGAAGTTACTTTCAGTACTATTGTAATCCTTCAGTGTACCGGTAGTTAGGCACGGGAAAGATCAGAGTGGCCACCATTGACAAGATTTAGTAGATCCTTGGCATCCAAGGGATCGAGTACAGTGCTGAGAGATTACAAATATGCATGCTTTTCAAATTTTACCAGTGAGCATAGGAATCTATAACGAACAGCAAAGATAAATTATAGCTCCAGTACAAAAGGGTCGATAAAAAACTCAATGGAGGACAAGGTTTTGTCAAGTAGAAACTGATGAGCCCACTACGTTTTTTTATTGAGTCATTGATGGGGTTTATTCTTAGGCAATTCAATCACGTTGATGAAAGATGAATTTGAAGAGGAGTTATCCATCATCTAAAATTTGGAACTTCAGAAATATGTCGACTTTAAGACGATCATTACATGTATCTACCCAAATTTCCAGGTACAACGCTGTTCTTTGAGCAACGAACCGTTGCTTATGGTTTGTATGGCGGCTCTTTGTTGTCATTGTCAAGACACGAAAGACAAAGTTGAATGGATTCATTTCCATATTTGGCAACCAAACCAGCTTTTTTCTTGTTTACCGGAAATGTTAGCCATTATCTCGAGGACTACGTAGGGGATCGCTGTCATTCGCTCATTGTACGCCATTTCCAAATCAACATTGCTCATTAAACGTCAGACACGCATAAACCACTTCACAACGAGGTCTGGGCGTGTCGATGGTTCACAACGTAGCCTGGCAAGGAGATGCGTGGGTTCTGTTGCAATATTGAATAAAGCGTAGCCATGCCGCCCAAGACGGGAGGTTCTTTGAATCTAGTGCGGATCTTAATTTTCTCCCTGCGGTCTCACGATCCTGAAATAATTCTCTCTTCGCACCCGTGTCAATGAGCTCGTGAAGAATTTCCAATTTCACAACTTAACAAGGCATTGCTCCTTTCTGTTTGTAGGTATGTTCGCGTGGGTCGAGCTCATGTCCCTGGAGAAAAAAAAGGTTGATTCTGCTTTTTGGAATGGACTTCAAAGTTGATGTCCCCGGCTGTCCATCTTACACGTTAGTGGTAGTGGCCAAGGCCATTAATCCAACAAATCTCTGAGCTTTTTTTCCCCTCTTCAATAGGATGCAGATAACAGCAGGGGTGGAATGTAATCCCAAAGTGCATCATAAAGATATCGCTATCATGTACTATTTCCAGTTCTGGTCATCAGATGGAAATGACATCTTTCCCAAGTAATTTAGGATATTTGCAGGGGTCAAAAATGAATAGACTCTTAACGCAAGGGTTATTAGGAACATGCCTCAATATTCTTGATTTCAAACGACCTTGTGACATGAAGTTGATTTGTGTTTTGGCCAATGGATGGATTCGCATTTCCCCATGCATTCTTTTTAGCACTCACAATCCAGATGCACTTTCAACACAATATGTAGTCTTGATTACGCTGGAGCTCCGTCTCTGACAGGTACCCAGGAATGCAATATTTCAAATTACCCGGTTCCATTTGCATTCGAGCACCATTTGACCTAGTTCATTCCACTCACTTGGTCTAATCTTGATTTGTTGACAAATGTCCCGCGATTTTGGTCGAGCAAGGAACTCCACCCTTCATTTTGGGTTCAAGCAAGATTGGTGGCCTCATGGTGCAGGTTTCTCAAGAAGCTGTTTTTTTTACTCGCAAAACTCGTTCCTTCGAAGTTTGGATTCTCAGAAACTCTTTGGCATCTGAACAGGATGGCATACACACACACACACTCCATCAATATTCCACACTGAGGTCAGGGTGCATTTCAGTGAATGATCAAGGTTTCTTCGTCTGAAACACGAAATGCTAGTTCTCGATATGAGCGAACAGGGGAGTTAAAGGCCGAGAAAATTCTGCGAAAATTCGTGCTCTGAATATGTTTTTCCTGTCACGTTTACCCTATCTGTAATGAGGTGTAGGGAACATTAAGAAACCAGAAAAAATAAAACATAAAAAGTGGTTTCTAGAAGGATGTGGTCACGGAAGCAAGGATGCAAGAAGTAAATCGCTCTCCAGGACAAGTGATTGTTACTGGTCATGGAGAACGGTGTCGGCGGTCTCTTCAATTAAATGCCTTTGTGGATTGCCCGTGGCACTCATAAATCAATGACTTGACGATCGTACTAGATTTTTATCGAGGATCCCGTTGAAATCCATGAGCTCTTCAAGTTCTTTTTCAAGTTATCAATCAACCACAATACAGCCGCGCGGTTAAAAGTCTATCAAATCCAGAGTTACATGGAAGGGAATGGATTTATCAGGATCTAACACTTTAGATCGATATGCTGGACAATATTAGCATTTGATCCGACTTCCCATTAAAGTGTCAATATCAGTGAGCAGACATGAGTTTGTTCATTGTTTTGTTGGGTTTATTATTTGTCTTAGCATGATATCCTCACTGCTGGCTCTAAGCACGGCGAGTTTCAATCACATCTCTTCGAGAGAGAAATTTTCCCTTTTCGGCAACACTGAATTGGCGGCTTCGTTTGTCAACCGGCGCAAATAAGCTGCAAGTGTTCTTTTTGTGAGTGATCGAAGCAGTTGCGGTCTAAAGACACAAGGCGAAGGCAAGACCAGGATCTCATTAGCATGAAGCATGGATAAGTTCAGAGGTCTCATTGCAAAGGCCGTGGCAAGTACTTTTGGGCTGAGGCCAGTTCCAACAATCGAAAACATGCCTGTGACTTTGGAGACAATTTGCAATCAAAACACACACAGAGGTTAAATGGATCAGTCGCCATGCCTTTTCTAAAGTCAATTTTAACCTCGTTCACCTTCTGCAGCTATATTGTGGCGACAGGTATTTATGGGGCTAGACTGTGGAGTCGCGAAAGAAGCAAGCTGATGACCATTTGTCAAAACTCATCTGAGCTCGTTTGTATTTTGGAATCTCGATATCTCAAGATCCCCCGATCGGATTTTGACTCAATCATCAAAGCAGCCTGATTTGAAGCTCTCAAAAGCATCATGCTTTATTAGCTAGGCCTAGTTTCCTTACTTGAAACAAATCATACGAGCTTCTTCAACGTGGCAATAATCCCTACCTCGGCGATGATCAAGTTCCAAGGGCGCCAAGTCGAGCAATTGGGAAATTGATATTTGTGCGATACCACACCTGAGCTCAGGACTCGGGGTAGTTTTCGCATTCAGGGCGCTTTTTTTCTCCCGGCTTTGCATGATGTGAACGTATTCATGACCTGAACTGTTCAAGAATTTATGACTTCTTTACTTGTGGGCCAGAGTCGAAGAAGACTGGAAGCTACGGATTGTGGGGTTCTAATTCCGGTGAGTGTAAGGCATCATCGGCGAGGAGTTCGGTTGTTTAGGAGTCCCATGGAGCGACCAGAATTGGGGCTTGTGAGAACTTGAAATGCAATCAGACGAAATTGAACTTCCAAGTGGCCAGTTGGTTTTGAGGCCATTCCTTTTGAAATTGAATGACCCCAATCATTGATGTGGAGGAAGAACCCAGTCATGGAGAAAACATGTTAGATTACGAGGGAGGGGGGAGAGGGGAGGTAGAAGTCTGGAGGAAGAAAGAGGAGGTTCCCCGAGGTAAATTAGTCAAAAATGGCTTTTGATACACTTGGTGTAGAATCTTAATTGGCTTCATTTCCCTTTCCCGGGCCCCCATTCTTATTTGAATTCTGCAATTACTAGAATTGATGTCAGGACCTGTTTCGATTCAGGAGATCTCTTTCAGTAAGATTGGAGCATACACACCGCTATCCTCCCCACCACCACCACCGTCACTACCAATCAATGATCATCATCATGATCATCATCTCGATTTTGCCGGATGTTCATATAGCTAGTACAGATCCATGGGCGTCTTCACGTTGAAAAAAACTTGGGCTGGACCTCAATATTGATCAAAGAAACATTTAGATTTCTCGGATCATTTGTCCCACGGATAGAATCCGCGTGTCTGTCTGGTAGGTTGATGATGAAAAAATGGTCTGGACGTTTCTCTTGGAGAAAATGTCTAGGTCAATAAGGAATAACATGACGGCGGTAAGGAGAGTGATGATATCGCTTTTCCTCTTATCTCATATCCTCGAAGGTTGAAAGTTACTTTCTCAGTACTATGTAATCCTTCAGTAGTACCGGTAGTTATGGCAGCGGAAGATCAGAAGTGGCACAAGATTCACAAGATTTAGTAGATCCTTGCATCCAACGGATCCAGTACACAGTGCTGAGAAGGAATCTAAATATTACATGCTTTTCAAATTTACATTGTGAGAATTGATGGAACATTTGAAAAGACAAAGATAATTACTATATCGAGAAATGCTAGTTCTCGATATGAGCGAACAAGGGAGTTAAAGGCCGAGAAAATTCTGCGAAAATTCGTGCTCTGAATATTTTTCCTGTCACGTTTACCCTATCTGTAATGAGGTGTGGGAACATTAAGAAAACCAGAAAAAATAAAACATAAAAGTGGTTTCTAGAATGGATTGTGGTCACGGAAGCAGGATGCAAGAAGTAAATCGCTCTCCAGGACAAGTGATTGTTACTGGTCATGGAGAACGGTGTCGGCGGTCTCTTCAATTAAATGCCTTTGTGGATTGCCCGTGGACTCATAAATCAATGACTTGACGATCGTACTAGATTTTTATGAGGATCCCGTTGAAATCAATGAGCTCTTCAAGTTCTTTTTCAAGTTTATCAACCAACCACAATACAGCGCGCGGTTAAAAGTCTATCAAATCCAGAGTTACAATGGAAGGAATGGATTAATCAGGATCACAAACTAACCTTTAGATTCGATATGCTGGACAATATTAGCATTTGATCCGACTTCCCATTAAAGTGTCAATATCAGTGAGCAGACATGAGTTTGTTCATTGTTTGTTGGGTTTATTATTTGTCTTAGCATGATATCTCACTGCTGGCTCTAAGCACGCGAGTTTCAATCACATCTCTTTCGAGAGAGAAATTTTCCCTTTCCGGCAACACTGAATTGGCGGCTTCGTTTGTCAACCGGGCAAAAAGCTGCAAGTGTCTTTTTGTGAGTGATCGAAGCAGTTGCGGTCTAAAGACACAAGGCGAAAGGCAAGACCAGGATCTCATTAGCATGAAGCATGGATAAGTTCAAGGCTCCATTGCAAAGCCGTGGCAAGTACTTTTGGGCTGAGGCCAGTTCCAACAATCGAAAACATGCCCTGACTTTGGAGACAATTTGCAATCAAAACACACACAGGTTAATGGATCACACGCCAAGCCCCCCCCCCCCCCCCCCCCCCCCCCCGCCCAATGTGCCTGGTGGCGGACATTTCGACATTCAAAGAATTAATCTCGGGGTCTTGCCCATGGTTAATCAATTCCGTCCAATAAACAGAAGCGACCTCATAAGGACCGTAAGTGGAATTGATTGGTTATGCTTGATTAAGCCTGCTTACCCTAAAAAAATTGCTAGCGGGAGCTGTGTGGGAGTATTTAAAGCCTTGAATAATTGGATCACAGCTGAGCCTGGAAAGAAATGAAGGAGCAAATCTTTTTCGCTGATCACTCCTCCCTGTTTTCATTTGCTCTATATATGTACATTCACAGTAGTAGGAGCTTCGTAGTGTGTGTGTGTGTGTGTGTGTGTACCTTTAACACGTCTTTGGTATAAAAAGGAGCTCAAAGAGGTGTGAGTGTTGATCTCAAACATAATGAGGACCTCTCAACTCGGCAAACGTCTTGCAGAGAAGGGTAATGACTGATTGCAAAATCCGTCTCCATCCACCTCAAAATGAACTCTGCAACCTGTTTCATCTAGTGAACAAAATTGTTTGCCACTCCCAAAATCCTGCAGCTGATACTTTGCATTATTTACTCAACAAGATGAAACTTGTGCGCCGTCAATGAAGCCGTTATAAATTGTTGGATCCAGCGGAACCATGCCTCAAACTCGAGCCAAAGCGATGCCCCGTGAAATCTGGTAGCTGCAATTAGAGCCAAGAAACTCCTCACGACTTACAACTTGTCCTGTCCTCATTAGGTGAAGAGTAATACAGGCCTTGTTCTTCTCATTATCAAAATCAGCTTCGAAATTGACGGTTGGGAAACGTCTGCACTTAATTAATAACTGGAGTCTATGCAACTGGGTGAACATTTTTTGATTGGATTGCCAAACACGGTCGCCATGGTGTGGTAGATGGTTTTGGGGGTCGTTAGCTTTGCATGTTCTGAACCCTTCAGTCCCTTTGCTTCAGTGAGACATCCATCAAACTCACTTTGCTCAAGCATCCAAAGGGAAAACCCTTACTCTAATTGACAAAGTTCAGCCGAGATAGTCGGTTAAGGAGGGAGCTCGATTGCTCAGCTTTGATTTCCTTGTTGAACCTCGGCCAAAGGAGATTACTTCTATAAATGTTCACATGGATTTATGAGGTCATTTGGCAAGATTTCAGTTGATACGAGCACATGAATACCTACAAAGTAGTACGTAAGTGGGCCCGGTGATGGTAGAGCATCAGCTCATATCCTTATTGCTCCTAGTCCTTCAACAAAGGTGAATAGTCTATCGTGTCTAAGGGAAACAGATGTCATATCGTCATAAAAGAACCTACTATGGGCCCTCTCAAAAGATGGATCTTGCCACTCAAGTCGATCCAATTAGAATTCCAGATCTGATTTTCCCAGGCCTATCAACAGGGTTGCCTAGATACCGTGTACGACGTTGAATATGGAATAATAGGAGATGCCGAAGGGATGCGAAGGACTCTGTTTGACACATCGGAGTATTATCAATGTATACCTTCCTTATGGTAAAGTCTAGCTGGTTCTGGAATATTTGTTTGATGGAAGGGTCATTGTTTATTTGAGCCAAGCATGGAACGCAGTGTTGGGGAATCGTTTGCAATCCACCTCATCAATGGTTCACTTTTTACGTGTCTAAAAAGAGAGTGCTTGAAATGAAAAATGTGACCATAACTGTCATCCTTATTATGCCTCAACCACGATACCTTCTTTTTCTTCTTGTCTTCTCAGTTTGAAGCGAGCTCAGAAATCTGACCCTGAAAGTCCAAGCCCTTGCCGCCAGGGTTGCTGAGAGGACCGGCTTGTAAAAATTTATTATCAAAGCCCTACTTGAAGCTCAACATTCTTGAATGCCGTATAATAATCCGCTTTTAATTGGTCAAACCCGATCTAAAGCTTGTCGCATCAAACTTTGGGTGTCGCTTTAGGGGCGTCGTAGTAACCCTGTGCCCCACCTCAGGCTCTTTAAATGAGGCCAAAGTCTCATGTCGAGAATAATGAGTCCGACGCTCACATGGAAAGGTAGCGTGGCGCTTGGTTTCTTCGGTTTCTTCTACATGGCAAAGATATCCATCCATCCATCCATCCATCCATCCATCCATCCATGTTCGGTACAACAACCACGAACCAGGGAAAAAAAGTTGAACTTGATCCATGAGATCCAAAGTCAACAACTACTATGTGGGCGATGAGCGATTCCACGCTTTGCAAGAGAGTAAAGACACATGTGAGTATAGGAGTTCCTTCAGAATTTGATTCTCTCCCTTTATCGTCATGATGTCCAACATTGAAAGGGATGGTTGAGAGCGTTAAAAAAGGAAAAGTAAAGCGAAGCTCAATTAGTATGCAGGTGATGATTTAAGCCACTGCATGTGTTATCACGACTCCGTTCACCATGAATAAATGCTCGCTCGGCACTGACCAACCCACTTGAGAACTGACTGTCTCTAAGAATGGGCCTCCAGATGCTTCGAACGATAACGATTATGGCTCGCTAGGATTTAAATCAAATTTCGGAAGCGACACTATTTATGATTTCGTAAGTATTGCCATAAAATGCCGTTTTGCTCTCGCTCTCTCCCTCTCGCTCATAGTGGTACTGAGGCACTTCGTGACTCATAAAAAGTGGTTTAAGATATTCAAATTGAAAAAAGAGGCTCGGACTTCTTATCGAGTGATAAAAGATTGAAATGAGCGAAAAAAACGCCTCGTTCATAATGAAGCCGTTTGTCAAAGACATCCGTCTACGTCTGGAAATGCTCTGTGAAGTGGACAACCGTGAGGATCCGTGTTGGCTAATCTTGAGTGACATAAATCGGGAAATTAAAACCTTATCATGCCCGCTTTTGTCCTGAATAGTATTCAATCCTTTTTCCACTTCCTTATCCTTTTGGCAAGGTGTTTTTTTGCATGCTTGCCAATGATCCATGATCAATCAGGCCGGATGAAAGATAATTGAGCCCTTCAAAGTCGTGAGTTATTAAACCTGATTTGGGGCAATTACTGGCTGGAACTACTCTAACCTTAGCGGGAACACCCCTGAATATGCCAATCTGACATTTGAACTTCAAATTACGGAAGCCAGCTTTACCTCACACAATTAATTGTTAATTGCAAATGTGATCTTTTAATCAGGAAGGAGGTAAATTTGGCACCCAAAAATGATTTTACGTAGGATCTCGACAAAAGTCCAAGATTTTGTTTGTAGATTGGAACGAACAGTAGTTTGCAAAAGACATGGTCTCAAGGTTAAAGCACTGAAACTTGAGGTGATGATTATTTACAATTGACCATTGCATAATGAATACCCATGACTACATATCTAGATATTTATGAATGATATTAGTTAGTTGTTCAGACAGTAGACCTGTCAGGCTCATTGGTACGTTCTCCCTCCATTAGTTCATAAATGATGCTTGATTGTATTTATTAGATACGGGTAATCCAAGAAACAGTCGGCGTGGCCAATCCGTCTTTGCATTTATTGTTCTTCATGACGAACCCAAAATCATCCTTGCATAATTGGCTTTGTCGGGAGATAAATGGCAAGTGTCAGCGCCAACTAATGAAGACGCTAAGAATAATAATAAAATGACGTTATGTGATTTGCAGGAAGTGAACATGACAAATCACACCCAATGACTTCCCTCTTTGAGCTTTTTTTGACTTTGAGAGGGTGTGATCAGTTTCCAGCATTTCATTTCAAGAAGCACTTGTGAATATCAGGACACATGACTCATTCCGAGTACGTTGTCATTGCGATAGGTGCGAGCACTCAGTAAAAACATGTTCTTGATCAGGGGGAATGGTTTCACTTAATTCGTGGCATGTTCAAAGAATAAACTCGAGTTCAAACTTTTGTCCATATAAATCATGCTTCTGA
>NC_081443.1:3313896-3380050 GCF_007210705.1 Tigriopus californicus
GGAATAAACTCGAGTTCAAACTTTTGTCCATATAAATCATGCTTCTGAGGTGAGGGAGAAGCACAGTCATATTGCCCCAGCAAAACGTGAACCCACGATCTTTAGATTAAAAGTTCCTCTGATACAGCCATCTTGGTTAGTGTTGCTCATTGTCTTGGTCGTCGTGGCACGTGGAAGCTTTGTCACATTCACTTGCTTTATGCTAATGATGCTTGTAGGATTAAGATCGTCTTGATCTAAGTCTATTCAAAGGTGTTTGTGAGCCCAAATGGACTCAGAAGCCAGGTCATTGTTCTCCGGAAATCCCCGAGTTACGAGGGTAAGGCCTTCATTTGTCGTGACACTGCATACCTGATTTCGCTCCCAGATAATGGCCAAATCCACCCCTTGTCTAATCTAGGCAGTCCCGGCTAAATGAGAGCAATAAATCAGGTTGGGCCTGGCTACGTAAGCGAATTGGGCGCCATCACAAGATCTCGACAAATGTGCCACATTTTTCAAGAGTTTCGTACAACTTATCAGTGGGGATCCTCTTGGTCTTCCTTTTGGAGAATCTTCATGGATCAAGCCAGTTCTTTTTCCAGGGAAGACTTCAAGGTGACATCCGTGGTTTGAGGTTGTTACACTTCTTCTAGTCTCGAGTACTTGAAGCCTGTTTGTATTTTTGACATCTGCCAAGCTCACGGGAAGTCAAAATCTTGGTCAAATGCTTATAAGATCTTCGTATTTTGACGAGGCCAGCCGAGTTCTTGACCCATCAATGAAAAGAACATATCTAAATCTATGTAACTGTGTTGTGAAGAGTCATATGGTTTAGTGTATTCTTTGATGACGAGTGACCGAAGTTTCGTCGTGGAGTCCAAATTGCATGTACTCGTACCTTTGAGTTGGCATATCACCGTTGACACAATGCACTGGTGGTCGGTCACCTTAGTCGTAAAACATTTGCAGAGGCTTTGATGTTTTATGTGTCCTTAAAAGCCATCTTAAGATGCCAAAGACGATAGCGCACAAAGTTGGGAAAATATTCATTTGAGGTGACATTCAGGTTTGTGTGAATATGAGGATTGATATTTGGCTCATTGTCAAGTCTGACGCAAAATCAAAAACGAGTGACTACCAATTGATTGATCATTGATCAGCTTAGTACCTGCACTAATCAATGCCAGCTGTGGGTAAGATGAATATCTGATTTTCAATTGATGAAGGCCAATTGCAAAAATATAGCATCTCACCAAATGATTGTTTGGCCCTTCGGCAAAGTCTTGAGGCGGTTAGATGGTTTTTTTGCAGGTTTCAAGATTAATGACGACAACCAGATCTGTAATGTGTCGACCATTTAGGGCACATTTTTTTTCTTCTCCTCCATGAGTCGTAGAACAATGCTGATATTTGCTTTGTCGCGTACTTGATAGGGACATAGTAGTTTCAGTACAATCGACTGGAGTTGAAACACGCGGTTGGGATTAATCTACAATGTGGTAGTTACCTTTGGGGAGCGAGGGTTTCTATGATAAATGTGGTCCAGATATGAACATGGTAGGTTCGGGTTGCCATTTGTCAATGCCAAGAAAGCCGACGAAGATTATACGGCTACGGGAGGATTAAAAGCAGCATTTATTGTTATGACCTACCTTAGATGTCATGCAATCACAATGTTCCTCAAGTTACTCTCATATCATGTTCATGTTCACCTAGAAATGAAAATGAATGTGCCGATTTGGTTTGGTAAGTAGTAGATTCCAGGGATGCCAAGATATCCCGAGGCCTTCAAGTAGAAAATTCGCTAATGACACGGGGAAAGGGGCGAATTTGATGTGCTTAATCACAGTTGTTCAGGGATGCCTACAAAGTACATAAGTACCTCGAGCCATGAGACCATTTCACGGGGATGGTTTTTTCCCCGGCTAATCATAACTCTGAATATGATTACTACTACTGGGAGCTATAAATCCAGAACCGGACACTCACCACCGGGAGATGAAGCTGGTTCTCAAGGTCAAGTCCACAAGATGATTGCACATTCGCGAACCAGGGCCGGGTTGTAAACCTTTGAGAAGAATGTTAGTGAGGATTCCGCAGACAAGTGACAATTAGGGGCATTCCAAAAGTCAATTTTCAAGTCTAGTAATTCGTTTCCGTACTCTTGACGTCAATTAGGGCTAGCGAGAATGATGCGATAAGTGATGCCATCAGCCTGGTCGAGGGTGGCGCATCGTGCTTGAACCCTGAAATCACCTTTAAATGAAAATTGTGGATCTTCGTTTGTTGTTACTTGTTGCCAGCCAACAATCTGGATCACGGGAACCTAGCAATTTCTGACGGGAAACAAGAGGAATCATCTAGATCTGTGGATAAACAATACCGACGTATTTACGTACCTGAACTAACAAATGCCAAGTTCAAGTTGGCAAAAAGACAATTTGTGGCTTGTTAAGAGACTCGCTCAATGGATTGTGCGCTAACGATCGGTGATCGAGTTCGATACCATGGAGTGCGAACAAATAAGGTTGTGTCATAGACATGTTGGACATGTGACAAAGAACGAAACCGACCGAATGCTTCGACCCATTCGTAGCCACATTATTCAAAACTGCCTCTGGTTCGCAAATTGAATAGATTCGTTAAACACGGGATAAAATATGAGCCCACGTATGCTCACCATCCAAAAATATAGGAAGAAACAATGAGTATAGGTTACTTGAATAAACATTAAATGCCATTAAGATAACGTGTTGTCTCGATTCAATGCATATTTGGAGGTTTGTTACTGTCCCAAACGATTCTTAAATTATGCCTGGATGAATTCATGGACAAACTTGATTGCAATAACTTTTTGCTGCAACCAAATATTCTGTCCTGAGAAATGGAGTCGTTGAAATATTTCGCGCATATGCGATATTTCCTGTGGAGCGAGTGTTGGGTTGGTCGTGGAAGTTCTATAATAACGACCTATGAGTGGCCGAGTGGCCATCAATAACCAAAAATGGATTTTAAGTTGAACTCTAGAAACGCATAAAAGTGTCCAGATAGACTTTGTTTTGTCCTCACTGATGCTCTTTTTGGTGGCTGGGTTCGTTTTCGAGTGGTCCGTCCTCTCTGTGAAGTTCGTTTTCACGCTTCCTCGTTTACGAGCTTCATTTCGAACAGTTGAAAAGGAGCGAAAAATGCTTTTTAAGTGGGTTCGCGTGGATTTGAAGGCAAAGAGGCAGTGCGTTTGATTGTTTCCTGGTTGTTTTTTGGCTGGTTTGACTCGCCTCTTGCCTCCTACCATACGGATGAAATGGTCATGCCTTTCTTCGTTTTGCTCTTTCGACCATGACAATCTGACCAATCTTTAGTCTGAGAACAAGAGGAAGATTTTCCATCTCGCCCAAGCAAAGAAGCCATTTAGGGGATGCACCCAAAGGCGGCATGCATTAGCCTTTCTCCGTTTCGTGTTTAAAGTCGGCATTGGTGAATGTGAATGCAGCACGTAGTGGAATTCAGGTCCAAGGTTTTCCGTCCCTTTTAGACCCAAGTGTTATAGACGTAGTAGACGTGACGAGGTAGGGAGATGCTTTGGTTGATCGACTGCACAATGTGCTAGGTAATAATTAAAAGGGCTTAACCCGTGATTTAGGCACCCAAGGAAATTTCTCAACATAAGCCCGAGATAAGCAACTCGAAAACGGCTTCGAACCTACACGCACGCACGCACGCACACACGCACGCACACAAACACGAGGGACTTTGACAACAGGTTCAGAGTGCTGGCTTGGCCTCTTCATTGGCACGTTCTTTCTCAAGGAGTTGGTCGGTGAGGTCGCTTATCTGACTTGCAAGTGATCTTAATCGAAGATCTCTGACAGCCCCCGACTCGGCCCACAATGCGTATGTACATAACGATGTACGTCAGGGCCCCAATAAGTCTGTCGGTACGACGACCAAACCCTAGTTCCTGAGAGAAGCTAGGGATGTTCCATCATGGCAGTGTTATTTAAAGACCGAGAAGGTCAGTGCTGATCCTGTTGCTGATTCCGAGATGCCGAATCCATCCTCAGTGCTGCCCCGTCACAATGGGCATGTCACACCTTGGAGAAAAGAAGCGAAAAAAAGGGAACATTGGGAAGGCGAGAAAAAGTCGCGCACTTTTTTGGGGGAGATTTTACACGCTGAACATTAGTGCCAAGATAAGCAGACCTCCTCATTGAGACTTGAGTAGGATTCTCTGATAGTATTCAAGGCCATCTGGCATTTGCATCATAATAGGGCTATTCAAATGTAAGCGGCTCTAGCGGTCATTCTTCAAGTGGAATGCTATTTGAAAGAGGAATTAGTGCGAATGCACCGAGTCTTGAACCAACCTGCTTACCTACCAACCAATCCAGCATACCGCTGCAATGCCCAATCTCATTTTGGTTCTTTCAATCTTAATCCTATTTGAACAAGTGACGCCGCTGGACTCTTCATCCTTTGCTAGGCAGCTCTGTTTGCATGAATAGGTGGTTGTAAAAACCTTCAATTGACGTAAACCGTGAAAGGCATTGACGGTTGAGTTCGGATACAAAATGTTCAAAATAAAATACGACATATTATTAACTTAGCGAGAGATGGCTTTCAAACGAGGAAGGTCAATCCAAGTGTCAATTGGAAAGAAAAATCCCATAAAATCCCGGTCAAGTTGTCGTCCTAGCCTCCGGCATACGTAGGGGCAAATATGTATGTAATAAAATAGCCATTTCCCCGTCTCCAAACAATCCAAAATCGTCAAGGATGCCATTGGAATGAAATGGCCCTCCATAGTTTGGCAAGCTCGAAGAAAAGAAGAAAATGAAAAAAAAGTCTGCATGGCCTCAGGGATGCCATTGGAGGAAAACCCGTTCCATTTTCAATCCCATTAATGTCACTGTCAAAGCCGCCATCCAGGATAGGAGGGGCAAACTTGAAATCAAATATGGGGTTAATCTCCAATACCGTTCCAATGAGTGAGTTTCTTCGTAATCCGCTTGAAGGCACGCTCATATTTCAGGAAGGTATTCATTTAGGAATTGGCGATGGTGTCGGGTGGATTTCACATTTCGTATCTGATCTTGGAATTCGCCGCTGGAATCACCACGCTTATCTCACTCTTTTGACTCGTAAAATAACTCTTTTCTCCCCAAGGTGTCTTCATGAATAGGTTTGCCGCTGATAATGGACAACATGCAAATCTAGGACATGGCCATATACGAGCTGATTGGTTAATCTGGGTCGATGTTAGGGATGCTTGTAAACAATGATATTGCTTCGCCAAAAAGCGAAACACGTTCCATTACCAAGGTCCGGGTGCCTTTATTATACTTCCATTGAATGTGCTGGTACTCTGGAACCTATTTTTCGCAAGTTTAGGGAAAGGTTGTTAAAGCAAGTCTCCTTCGGATAGAATAAACATGCCGCCATCCCTGCGTTCAAGTCTCCAAAGAGAGGTATATCTGGTTTTGCTCTAGTTCTACTCTACAAAAATTTTCAGAAATGATTGGCATGTACATTGAAGAGTTGAAATATCATACCGTTCACTGGAACAAAATAGGTGACCAATATCAATTTGTTTTCCAGACTTGGTTCAGACGTTCCGGTCCAACTCATCCCATTCCAACTTCTTCAAGATCTTGGCCAATGACGCCCATTCCATTCTGGTCGGAGGCCAAAACCACGTGTTCAACTTGAGTGCCTCCGACCTGTCCGAGAATCAGGCACAGGTACGAAAATTAGATCATATTCTGCATTCTCCACCGATGACGGTTTCCAATCCATTACTGGCACGAAAAATGGTTGGTCGGACTGTGGACGATGGACGACCCCGCCTTAGTGGTTCCCATCGGGGAGCCAGGCTCTTTAAAGGCAGCCTCGAGTCATTACGCCAGACCACTTGACCATGTTTGGGGGTGGAAACTCGAGATAATAGGGCCTTATGCAATAAAATGCAGAGCTTGTCTCCTTTTCCGAATCGGTATTATCTCGATCTTGGATCGCTCCAACGACCCACTCCGTTGGTTGGTTGGCTGGTTGGTTGGTTGTCCGTCCATCCATCCAAATGGTTAAAGGGTCCTTGAGCGAGAGGCAGAGCGGGAGAGAGAACTTCGAGGAAAGTGATGGTGGCAGGTTGTAAATGAACTTGTCTGTTTGTTGAAAGAATAATGCACGGACCAACTCCTTCACACATACACTCACTCGATCACACGCCTTGGCATTGTCCGTCATGAAATTGAGGGATAATTGTCTGCCTTTCAGTCGCAGTTTCAACGTCTTTAGCCAGATATTCTCGTGAACAGCATGACGATCCGTTGGATTTGATTCATAATTTGATACCTATGGCTTCATGACAAGTCTTGGTTTTCCTACCTTTCACTCATGGAAGTAAGTTTATCAATGACGATTTGGAACCAAAACGAGAGAAAGACAGCCCCCTTGAAAACCCAAAGTTTGAAACGGGATTGTGTTTCTCACATCTTTGACATGAGTAATTGAGTCACGTTTGAAAAAGCTAGTTTAGCATAGAAGAACTTGTTCATACGAGATTACTTTCTTGAACAATGATAAAGTCTTTCTTTATGCATGTTTCGTTGACAGCGCCAACGTTTTCTACAATAACATTGACTTACATTGAGATTTTCATTAAGTTTGGTGAAGAAATGACGTTTATGCCTATTATCTCTTTAGCCTATTTAAAGATTAATTAGACTATGAACGGAACAACTGTAATCAAATCAAGTTTAGGGAAATGGAACACCATACTAAACAACAAAGGCAATAATTGTGATGTCAAGGTGAAGACTTTTCATCAGCTTCCAAAATACGATTTTATTTCAATCATGGCTACTCCATTTACCTGTCTTTAACGACGCTTCGTCCTTCGTCCTTATTTGCGAAGAAAAGAAAATCCATGGACTTGAAGCTCGCCATGTCAATTCACTCTTGAGAATGTCATTCCTGAACTCCATGAACCTATTGCGAATTCACCAGCAGGTCCACGAGGTCCATTTTATTTCTTCTCATGAAGGTGTCCTGAGGACAACACTAACTTGGCCAAGTAGTGGTTATAATTTCTTACTCCCTAACCTTTGGCAATGACTTGGCGATATTTAGGGGTGCATTGGGTTGAAATCAGGCAAATATTGAACTAAGATTTATGAGAATCTTTTGCCAACCCCAGCTTGAGACCAAAATCGCAGTTTCTTTTGTAAGCCTTCAACTGCCTTTAACTTCATGGACTCATACCTGAGCACATTGCTCTGGACCAATTTGAAGTTGAAAACAACATTTCAACTACTGAATTATGGTCGTCTCCCTGCCAATCAATTCGTACCCATATGTAACAAATGCCTTTTATATTCATCCTCATCCTGTGTAGAAGAGAATCAAGCCAATTGGCTGGTTACAGAGAGACGCTCAAATATGGTTAGAGGAGCATGGTTTAAATTGCCCGTGAAATGCCCACGAAGGGATCTCGTCATAGAGCGATGAATTTTCATCGATATCCTCATCCGAATGACCATCTCCCAAGCAACTTGTCATTGTCAAGTGGTCTTGGAACGACCCTTTCGGAAACCAATTTGTTCTTATTGGCAGTATTGCAGTAAATGTCATTGGGCTCTCTCCAGGGAATCGGAAGGGGTCTGACCGATTTGCGTACACGTATTTTTAGCCGACAAATTTCAATCTGACCTTGAAGTTGGACCGAGATCGGAGGAGACAGAGAAGCCAATGATTTGGGCATATCGGCAATTGAAGAGCTTTATCGCGACATCAGATCTCGGCCATGCCTGCCCATCCAGGTTGAAATGATGAGCAATCCATTAGGACACGTTTGTTGGATCAGATTTGGGCGTTTAGGAAGGCAGCCAAATGTCCCGCCCACTTCCACACTGGTCAACAAACACATCTTCTGAACTCATCTATTTCTTCCGAGCTCATCTTCTCTTCCGCTTAAGCCGAAACAAAGTGGATTTCTAGATCGCGTTGTTGACGAGGTCTTTGAGGTTGTGTTTTTTTTTTCAATGTAAAATCTCGATTTTCATAGGTCAACTAGTTTCAAAACGACTTCATACTAATCCATGATAATTCACTTCGTATGAGTTTTTATTCGTGTTTCCAACCCCCGTTTGAATCGAGATAGAATCGAGATATTCACCTACAACACATTGTGGGAGGCCTTGAATGGTGTGAGAGGAAATAGCTATAAACCTGGACAGATTTGAGCAACCTAAGGATATGAACCATAGTAGTCTAGTAGTCATCTCGATGGATAATAACAGCAGCAGCATCACTGACAGTTGGGGATGGTGAGAAACGCAACCATTTAGGACAGAGGAGCATCCATGCACTGCCTCCCTGGACAAACTTGAAACTCGGCCGGGGAAGAACTTGATTATCCATGCCTAATCTACCCCTGACGTTTGTTCATCCCCGTTGTGAACCATCTTGAAAATGTGGATCCTCTTATTGTGGGTTCCTCCATCTTGCTCGTCTTAATATTATCTCGACATGGCGATCAGACAGACACCATCTCACGAGCTCAATCCACCGTACGGACTGCGCACCCTACAGTATTTTGTGTCAAAAGCCTCAATTTTGAATTATGGAATGCCTGAACAGAATCCCTCTTAATCTATCATCCCGTGCCCGAAGATCGCGTGCTCAATTCGCATCGAACATCCTGGTGAACAATATTTTCCAAAACCCAATTCTCCAAGCAATTAAAGCCAAAGGTGGGTCTGCTCGAATCACTTACAACGATCATTCGTCATTGGACAACTCTAACAACACTCACATTCACTCACTTCCGCCTCAAGGTTTGCTCGTTGGTTGGTTGGTTGGTTGGTTCCATCGAAAGGAGCAGCACTCAGCCAAACTTGGAGAGGGAAGAAGTGAGTCGGGAGATTTGCATATTGCCCCCTCCCTATGTACAATGATGCACCTACGTCAGTCCGCAAGTCCTTCGGGTCTTTCGCTCCACGTTAATTCGTTTCAATTACAAAGTGTTTTTTCTACAGCTCCACCAACATTTGCATACGTCGAAATGAGCATTCGAAATGGGCTGTTCAGTCACTCCTCACCCGGCCCTCAATCCCCCAAATCCTTAACGAGAGAAGCCCCTCGTCATCCTGAAGAACTCACGCCTTGTTCTCCTACCTACCTGCTTACCTGCTTGCTTCCATTTCCGTCTCTTGAGCCTCCTCACACAATGTCAACAGCAACATTTAAAACATCCAATTGATGGCTTTTCATGTTCGTAGGATTGAGTTCAAGGCTCGATCAATCATTCCCGGCTAGTGGAGAGGTGCATTGTACGTACGTATTTACAGTATATGCAAACCTGGTGTACCCGGATGAGCGTGTATCAAATGAGTAGACTCCATAGACCTCTGGAGACCTATTGTTGTTTAAGATTCTCTAATAAATTGGAAAATGACAACAAATTGGAAGCCCTCAAATAATTTCCTGGACAAGAATCAATTAGTTGAGGCCCATTAAGCACGCACATGCAAGCGTTGTCAAGCTGGCTTAGGGTGGTGGGGGAGATCACGAATCATAGTGAATGATAATGAACTAATGATTATCCTGGCCTAGTGGAATTTTGTAATTTGGGGGTTCGGACTCTCTGATCATCATCCCCTCTTGCCACCACCACCACCATCACCATCACGACGACGACGACCGCCACCACCACCACCACCACCACCACCACCACTACTACCACAAAGAATGTGTTGCTATTAGTTCATCCAGCCTGCATTCAAAATTGCTCTTCCTGTTGGTTCCACCAATGAGCTCATCATCAACGCATACACATGATCACATGATTCAAAGCATCCAATCACACGACAAAGGCCACTCTCGACGCTCAGACCTTGATTTTTAACGTTCACGGAGGCAAGACGTGTTCCCATGTCAAAGCATGGATAAGGACCTCTCATATATCCGACAGGGTCCTGGTCAGGTCACTTATTTTGCCAATGAAGGCATTTCGGCGGTGCTCTAGTAATTAAATCAAGCATGATCCTCCCTGGAAGAGCCTCGAGACAGAAAATTGGTCAATAACTTTCGCCAAACTACGGGTTATCCACTCAATATTGGGCGGTAATTTGTCCTCCTAGCCTCTCCGTGGAAAACCGATTAACCCGAGTGACCTCGAGATTTGGCCAGTTAAGGCCACACAATTATCCAGTATGGCATCGAATCTTGACCGAGCTGTCAGACGTTGCTGAAATTAGTTGGGAATCTTTTTGAATGGAGAAGTCCGACCGATGATTTCCTGGATCTTTCTTTACTTGTCGAAGCTGTCGATCCGATCGGGTTGGACGGAAATGGTCAATAAAGTCAAAAGTCATTTGAAAGTCCTCGTAGGCATTTCAAATAGATGAGTGCTCGTAACTTAATGTTGGGAGGTTCCTTGGAGCTCTTCTCAATTTATATCGGAGGTGGAGTCCGCACTTACTTATCAACCTCCAGGCATCTAACCCACTGGAAAGAACACATTGGAGCGTCTTGTGAGAAGAAAAACGCTTAACGACTCATTTTCTGTCTTGGGCAGTATCGATTATTGGTCTTGTATAACCATAAATTCGTCCGAAAGTCCGCCGTTACGTTACAATGTGGACATCATGGATTGAAAAGTGGGGATTGTTTTTCCGTTCGCATCCGTGCCTTCTCGAAAACCCAATGACGGAATCAAAGTTTGGTTCCAATTCCAAGATCCTTTGTGATACTGATGAACCCAATCTTATCGAGTCTTCTTATCTTTATTAATAATAATCTAGAGCAAAAATCTCTGAACGGCCAGGGCTCTAAATTTTGACATGTGGATGGATAAATGAACGATAAATGAGATCGTTTTTTGATACCATCAAGTGTCAAAATCTCCTATGACAGGATGGTTCCAAAATAGATTCGCGCCATTACCTGAAAATCAGTAGAGGGCTTCAGAATGGGATCTATAGATATGTCTAGCCCAAGGCGTATATCAGGTGTGAATGCAAAAATGCCCAGTCAAACCCTTGTGGAGCATTGATTAACCTCTCATTTGTTTTGTGGATGGTGATTTAGACACAAACCTGTCAATTTGCATCTCAAATCCTCACGAAGTGCCAAATTTGGACATGGCCACCTCATTTATAACGATCAATCGTCTGCGCTGGTGCTTGGAATTCAGTTCACCTTGATGGTCTTCTTTTGGTCAAGCATGGGGATCTCCTTGCCCATCAAATTATTCAATGCCATGCGCAGGTCCGCTTGAACACTTGTTGATAAAAGCACCTTTTGTTAAAGACCTTTACCAATGCAAAAAATGGCGCTCTTATTCTGAGAATACCTCCTGAATTTGCCAACAGTTAGTTTGACCTCTTTGTATTAATGGTAGAGATACTTCTGAGGCTTTATCGCCGTAATCAAGATCTCTATCTTGAGAGCGCAGCTCTGAGAGAACGAAAATCGAGCTACTACACATTTGATTAACGAATATAGCTGTTGCTTGACTATCAAATTCATTTTCAGAATGCAGTTACCAAGTACCAATTATAGGTTAAAAATGAGGGATCAGATAGCTTGGATCATCAAATAAATTTTATAATAAAACGGACAAGAAAGTAGGCAAGTTCCATGTCATTTATCAAGACTTGATATGAATGATCATTGATTTAATGCATTCAGAAGAACGTTTAGAGACTTAAATCTGAAATGAATAACCTTATCCATGGCCTTCAAGCTGATTAGATCCAATGTCGAGATCAAAGTCCTAGAACCTCATCGCGAGCATTCCTTCGGCTTAAAAATGAGCTTTATCCAAGCATCAAACCATCACAGATTCCGTTTTTGCATACGACGTACGCAGAGCCGATAACTCCCTCCCAAGTTCCCAAGGCAAAACGGTGGTAGTCTCAGCAAAACCAACCATTGGTATCCCACCTTGTATGAGGAATTCGCTTCAATTACTGGAATGAGCATAAAAACCGGCCACTTTTTGCCGCTTGTCTCTATCTAGGGATGGTTTAACATTGACTGAGGGATAGCCAACTACGCTCCACACAAATGATACAGGGTTGTTCGTTCAGTACTATGTACGTACGTACGTACAACAAGTCCAAATGGTCAGGCTAGGCTTGTCTTGGTTGCAATTCACAACCCTTTTTGGGGGCGAACCATTTCATATTTTGATCTTCATAGTGGGTGGTTGACCTGTGGACTTTCAATTGAACACTAGCCTTGTTTGTACACAGACAATAGATCATCCATCCATCAAAAAGAACCACCCTGATTAGCCGTCAGTTAGTGTGTGAGAGTGAGAATGCAATTTTCAGTGGTCTTGATTGATTTTTAGCTCATGTTGTCAAGGTCACTAGTCAACACCACCGCCACCACCACCACTACCACTATTTCTATTCTCATCCTCTATCCTCTTATGAGGCCTTCTTGAGGGCCAGGTGCCAAGAGTTGAATAAACCAACATCGCCTTAAATCGGAATAATGGTAGACAGTAATTGTGATGCATGACTGGGGCGAAATGGGAAGAACCTGTTTTCTCTCTCAATTTCTGATTATCATTGCCTACCCGGCGGTTCTCCAAGTCTTCTGGTTCTTTGAGCCACATTTCTGGACCAATCCAAGTCGCACTCATTGTCCTCATGCCAGGACAGACCAAGGTCGACTCATAAGAAGTGGTCGAGAATGCAAAACCATCCCAAGTGAAGTGAGAGATCTGCTCAGACATTGCCGTAACCGTTTGAACTCCTCTGAACTCAGTTGGTTTGGTCGATCGGATATGAGACCTCTTATTTTAGTCAGCTTAGTCTGTAGACAAGTTGCCACTTTCGTTGCCATTAGAACACGGCTTTTATGGGCATGGCTAAACCAGCAACCACTCCGTGAATGGTTTCCAAACCAATCATTTGTACTTAGATCATAAACGAGAAACAAGGTCGATTCCAAGACATATTCCTGAATAAGTGGGTAAAAAACCATTAAGTCTGCTCGGAATGACGAGCAAAATTCGAGTGGTTTAAACACCCATTCAAGGTATTCGTTAAACAACCTCCTGTTTTGATGAATGATTTGTGATTTGAATATACCAATAGTGATCCAAGACCAAAGTTGTTGGCGCATTCCAACGACCAATTCATATCAATCCATTCGGAAGCTTCTTCCAAACAAAAAAGACGCTTCCTTATGTTAATAGTAATCATGAGCTTTTAATGAGCGGGTCGGGTTCTGGTTGGTCTTTTTCCAATGTTTTTCTCTTCTCGCTTGTGATTATAGATCGTCGTTGCCTCTCTATGATTGTCATTGAACTTTGGGATAATTATGTCGTCTTTCTTTGATTTCGTTGCAGCGGATCACTTGGTTTCCGACCGACACCGACCGTGAACTCTGTTTGGTGAAAGGCAAGTCCGAGGTGAGTTATTATTGGTTTGACTCTTGGTTGTTTCCTCATTAGTTGTGATATTGTCAAAATGCTTCGTCATTGGTTTGCAACAAATTTGGCAAGTGGCTTTTTGTGTTATGGTTTTGAAACCATCACCGCCATCGCCGCCACCTCCCAAATAGTTCATTCTTCACATTTTGGATTCTTGTACCTAAGAGTTGCCACGACCATCGTTGATGGCAGAGATTCTAAGGGCCATGCGTATGAATCTAGGATCATAGGGGGCCACAATAAGCCATGCCAAACTGAGTAATGGCATCAATCGACGGATACTGATAATTTTCAGGCATTCTAAACAAAGCCCGGTTGTTTAACTCTGGTGGGTTCGTGGGTTGACCTCAATAAGACCGGATCAGGAAATTAATTCGTGGGCTCGTTATTGCAACTTTGTATTCGCCTAATTCAGTCTTGTCACGATCTTGATTTGCAGTTAGGTTAGGAAAATGATTGCATTGTGGCAAAAGTGGAACCGTACAATACATATCCCACGGATCATACCGTTTCAAAACCACAACTTCTTAGACTTTTGCAGCTTTAGGGATGCAAACAATTAACCTTGGTAGGTGGTCACAGTGGACAGGTGGTTCACGTCATATTAGGAATTGGACATTGTCCTAAGGTAGTAATTTGGCATTTGAATGCATTCTGAGGGAGAGATAAAAATAGTGCCCCCACAGATTGCAATAGACAAGCCAACCTATTAACACTTGTAAAGAATTCATCATTTTTCACAAGAAAAAGAAGCCAGTATGTTTTGTTTCATACTGACAGTTGAAGGAAACGAGGAAAAAATCGGAGTGTCAGTGATCTGCAACGCAATGTACGAAAATCATCATGCACTTGATGATCTTGGGAACACATCTGATAGCTGAAAATGCATTCTCGTATTCTTTCCAATACGTTTTTTGTGCGTGTGAATGTTCCGACTGAAGCTCCAGGGTTAAGTCAATTGACGGCCTTTAATATCCAACAAGAACCAGTACCACCACTTTCTTGTGGGTTCGATACCAAGTAATATAGGGTATATCTGATAGGGCGATGAAGATCCCTTGAAGTACTTCTTTCAGTTTTTCCTCCTCCTTGAACACGTCTGAGTGACAAGCTATTTGATTGGCCGGGCACGTCTCAAATAAATAAAGAAAAAAAAGAGAAAATGGACACATAGGATCACTGAATCAGAGTTTTTGAATTGAATGATAACCTAGCGGTACTGGTACAACGCTGATATTCATAATGACTCTTTCTAACCGCTTCAACCTTCGTTCTGAACAATATTAGCCGTCAAAATAAGTGTCCGTCCATTGAAGTCCTCCTAAGGGATATTGCATTATACATTTCATCCCACCTGAAAGGCAAGATAAAGATCTGGCGAGCCAATTAACTTGTTGGTTTGTGATGGAGCCATTTTCCCATTATGCATTTTGCCAAACAATAACCCATTGAGTGCAAAAAATCTGGCCTCAGAAAATTGAGCTTAAGTGAGACCACTCGATTGAAATGCAAGACATATTACATAGCCCGTTCATTTTCTACTTCACCAGAATGACTGTCAAAACTACATCAGAGTCCTCGAGGTCTTGGATAACGGCGCCAAACTTTTGGTCTGTGGAACAAATGCATTCAATCCCAGATGTCGTAACTACAGGAAGCGATCCCCCTGGAGCCACGACTGGATCTTTTCTAAGGAGTTCTCGGGCAAAGGGTTTTGCCCCTTTGACCCGAGGCACAACTCCACGGCCATCTTTGCAGGTAACCGAATTAGCTTGCGCCAGATGCATATGTTTGACCCACGTATTACATCATTTACACGTGAGCTTGTTTTTTTTCCAGGAGGACATCTCTATTCGGGAACTGTGGCCGATTTCTCGGGAACGGATGCTCTCATAATCAGAGAGCGATTACGAACGGAACAATATGATACGAAGCACCTGAACAATCCTGATTTTGTAGGGGCTATCGAGGATGACAGCTACGTGTATTTCTTCTTTCGAGAACTGGCGGTGGAACACATGAATTGTGGCAAGGTACAATATACTCGATCGGTTTCTCATCGTTTCCAACTGATCGATATCTTTGCAAATTTTTATCTTGCCAGGCTGTGTACGCCAGGGTGGCCAGAGTCTGCAAACAAGATAAAGGTGGTCCGCACACTTTCCAATACAAGTGGACCTCGTTTCTGAAGGCTCGTTTGAACTGTTCCGTACCGGGAGAGTTTCCATTCTACTTTGACCACCTGCAATCAGTGATGCAAATGGGTCCATTTGTGTTTGGTATCTTCACTACCTCGCAAAACTCAATTGCTGGGAGCGCAATTTGTCAATTCTCGTTAGCCTCAATGGAACGAACCTTTGACAATGATCTCTTCAAAAGCCAGGATAGTACGAATTCCAATTGGTTGGCCGTGTCAGAATCCCATGTCCCTGATCCACGCCCTGGTGTGTGTTCCAATGCCCCCATTACAGAGCGGGGCTTAAATTTCATCAAGCATAACAATCTCATGAACAAGGCCATCGACAGTGAAGGCCGAAAGCCTCTTTTTGTGCAAGTCGATTTCAGAGAAAGGCTTCTGAGTCTCGATGTGAAGGACTATGATCACGACAAGAAACTCATCGTAGCCGGAACCACTCATGGGCGGATCCTGAAGCTAGTATCGGATGGGCGTGGACAGTCAACCATTTTGGAAGCCATCCATCTTCACGATAAACCCATCCGCCAAGTCAAGATTGCCGCCACGCAAAAGATCTTGGCCGTGACAGATGATGAATTGCAGATCGTGTCGTTGCACCGATGTGGGTCTCTTCTCACTTGTGATGAATGTTTGGCCCATGCCGAGGATCCCTTTTGTAAATGGAACTTCTCAGAGCAGAAATGCATTCGAAACTATGGAATCGCTTACCGAGCAGACTTGTTCCAAAATATCGCCGAGTGTCCAGTGGCGGAAGTGGCTAAAGAGGAGACCACTACCGAAATGGCGCCGCCAGGTAATTCAATTGAGAGGTTGCGATGGTTTTTTCAAACATATTAGCGTGCATTCACAACCATTTTTATACCCATAGAAACTTCTCCACCTCCCGAAGACTATGAGGCCGAATTTGGCATCAATGAAACAATAATTTGTCCAATGTGCTCATGTGACTGTCCTTTGAGTAGCTCAACTTCAGCACCGATTGTACCCACAGAGACAGCTCAAATATCCACTTCGGGAGACTTGATAGGAGCCAGAGACAGAGAGTCTTCGTCAAAAGCTCCATTGAGTAAGTGACACAATTTGGTGTTAAAAAGTAATCATTTCAAAAATGACACTTATTTTCATTCTAATCTAGGTGAAAACCATTTTGATGATCCCTCCAAAAACGAGATTCAATTGAACCGCAACCGCAAGGAGTTAGACATTTTTTTCGACTTTATCAACGGGGAATCCAACAAGCTCAGTGATATCCAGGGTTTGGAGGAAAAATGTGAGCTATTTTACCATCACGTACCACCAAACTCTAATATTCCGTATTTTGAAGTTCTGCATCTATCTTCACTTTTTAGATCTTCCCAAGAGAGAATCCCCACTATCGCAAAATTTTGAACATCGAGTCACGGAAACGACCTTGGCATGGGTCTCGTTGGCATCTGCCCTATTATCCTTAGTCATTGGTTTTGTCCTCGGATTATTAGTAGCTCGATTTTGCCAACACAAGTCCCAAGTAAAGGTCAAAGGCAATCCCCCACCCTCAGTGGCAACGGTCTCCGATCAACTTGATCCATCCATGATGCAAAAGTACGTAGGGTCCACATATTGTATTTCAAAGGCAATTCATCGTCAAAAGCAATCGATTTGAACCATTTTCAGGCCTATGAGTTATGTCGACGATCCCGATGGGGACGATCATGGGTTCAAGTCATTGCCGATTCACCACTCGACGCAGAATGGAGCCGCTATTATGTTCCCTAGTCATTTGAACTACGTCAAAGCTCCGGGATCGTTGCAAGGAAGCTTTCCAGACATCAATCAAAACAGTCTAGTCGTTTTACAAAACAATAATATTGCCGCGAATCGTCATTCCGTGAGCTGTGGGCAATCGTTACGCGGTTCCAGTTGCTCTCGGGAAGCTACTTCAGCCTCGTACACCACTTCGACGAGTGCCTCGCCATCCACAAGTAATGTGAGTCGAGGTACTAATGAATCCATCGGGGAAGTTCCTCCTCCCGTCACTACTGGCATGATGAAATTCGTGCCGGAAAACGTGAAGCGAATCTATCTTTAGCCGAGAATGTATTCAGTCTGTTCAACCATGCCAATTGGTTGCTTGTGCAATGGCTAGAAAATGGCATTATTCCATATCTTATTTGAATTCTCCGGAGAGCAATGTGAAATAAGATCTTCTTGGCTGTGACGAATCAAGTCTATAATTCTGTTAAATAAATTCAGTATGCAAATTCAAGCATTGCTTTCATTTCATCATGCTATAATGTATGTACGAGCTGTTTACTTTGGTGTGCAGAGCATAAAGTGGACACTTCCCTGGTTGTAGAGATAGACGTCTCTGTTGGCGTAGCTAGGCTTCCCGGTCCCAATGCTGGGATCAAAATGGAGCCACTCCCAGACTCGTTTTCCGGGAACCAAAGCCAGAACGTGGACGTTGATGTCAAAGGCGCAACATGTGGCGATGATTTCTGTGGTTTCGGCCCAATCTTGCCGATCAGCGCGAGTTTTGCGGCTGAAGTAATCGTTCGTGGAGGATCGACCGATCTCTGAGCGAATCATGGACGAGTAGTTGTCCAGATTTTGGCGAATGTATGCCATGACGTCTCGACGATACTTCATGTAATTGTCTTCAGAGCCTGTGAAATACAGACTCAAGCATCGATAGTAGCATCCTCCGTCACCCTTCACATCTTGGACGTCGTAACCGGTCAACTAAAAGCACGAGTGTGTAACTCTTGGTGTGAAATAGTATATATCATGTACTTGGACAAGACTAGCCCATCCCTTACCTTCTCACGTGCTCCAGTTGGAAAGGAGTGACCTCCTCCACTGTAGAGGGAAGATCTGGAAGTGGACGAGGTTGGCCTCACTGAGGCACTCCGTTGTCGTTGGCCATATCGGCTGCTGTGCAGCGTTGGGAATATTTCGTCCTCTTTTGAGTAGGCTTTTGGAGTGGGCGAGGTCAGGGTGGGCGTGACACTAGCCTCCCGCTCTCGCACAGCTGGTTCCTCTCGGCTGATGAACCTAGAGGTAAATCGCCCACGACGAGGTTTATCGGACAAGGGCTCATCCTCCCGACTAACTTGAGAGGAAATGGATGATGTGGTGGAAGATGGTGATGTGGGCTCCTCGTTGTTTCTTAACTTCCATCGGTCGTAGTTACTCAACTCTTTGCCGTATTTGTCGTGCTTCGGAGCCACCGTGATGGGAATGGTTCTGGAAATTCCGGAGGAAGCCTTCTTTGGCTTCTCATCAAGCTCATCATTGCTAATCAAGTCTGACAACATCAGATGTCGGGGCATGTAAGTGTATCCCAAGCCCGAGGATGCCGTGGACCCTCCGCCATTGCCTAATCGGGAGGCCCGCGTGACGTTGGTGAGGTCGTCCAAGTAGTTGTAGTACTTATCATACACACTGCTGGTGGCTGAGGGAATGCCGTAGGTGCTGCTTGGAATCCGATTGTAACTGGATGAATATGTGGTTCGATACGAAGGCGTGTAGGATGGTCGATCCATGAACGAGTCATATCGTGAAGGGGTGGTTGATGACGAGTAGGGCGAGTGATAGCCACCATAAACGGAGTCAAAGATGCTGGAGGATGTCATGATGTGGTTTCACGGATCAAATAGTCTTAACTCTTTTCCTAACGTTGTCATAACTTCGTTTTTGTTCGGGTGTGCCTTGTTCCAATGCCTTCTTAATCCTAACCTTGCACCTCCATGGTGCAGGCCAAGGATGTCGTGCAGTAGTCAGTCCCACTGTCCAAAATGAAGGCCTGGAACAGAGCACCAACAACGGCAACAACAACGACAACAACACCAGCCGTGGCAGCCTCCCTTTGAGACGCACTTGACTGCTTCTCTCTTTCTGTTTCTCTGTCGCACTCACTCTCTCTTACTCCGCTCACTGATAGCCAGTTCGATGGAACAAAAGTTGGGAACAATCCTGCGGTGTGTGCAGAAGGTACTAGGTCTCTCTGGCTGGCTTTGGAACACGTTAGGGAACACGGCCAGCCCAAAAACGTAGCTTTGGCTTGACTCTGGGGGCTTCGGGGATCTGTCGAACAACTCTGGGCAACGTGTTCGTGGTGCTTTCTGACTTTTTCCAAGTGACCTAGCTGAGGCCTATTATTGGGACAGACGGTGCCTGATCAGCACAGGAAGCACATTTCCATGCTCTCACTGTCAAGTAGGATGGAGGACTGAGGACCAATAACAGCCTCCGTGGGTCTAGAATGCTTGAAAGGGTCGGTCGGTCGGACTTTGCCTTTTGCTTCCCCCTAAGCTTGTTGTACAATCGTAAAAACGAAGAAGACGACTGCCTAACGAAAAGTGAGGCGAGTGTTTCTTACCCACTCTGGCTTCTCCTCTGATCTCGGACTGAGGTAACAATTCCCAAAACGATAGCATGACTCATTATTTGAGGCCTGGTCCGGTTTGCTTTGTCAGTATTCTGATCAGAAGTAATCAAGACAAAACACGTTTCTTGTGTTGCGTTGCGTTGAATAATGAGCACCATTTGAATTTCTTCAAGATGAGGTAATCCAAGCTCCAAGAACTTCTTCCAGCAAAGTCACCTCTTGATGTTCCTATATTTAATTCCCAGTTCCCACCAGGCAACTTAAATTCGGTTTAGCAAACTCAACTGCGAATTTCGGCGTTCAAGTATCTAACACCATGTGGAGCGGCCAATGAATGAATGGTATCCAAAAAAAACCAAAAACCATCGGATGTCCAAATGAGTGGGCGCGAATGACACAACAAACAGCATTGGGAAAATAATCACCGTCTGGTTCATTACGCAATTGGTAGAACAGCTTTTGCAGAGTAGGGAATAATCGAAAAGCATAAAGAGAGGATCGTCATACGTTTTCATCTACATCTTGATTACTAACTTTAAGTTCAGAAGTATGGTTTTGGATGTTTTTCTTTCGTTGTCCACTTAAAACAATGAAATATTTTAAAAAATAATCCAAAATCAAATGCAAACAAGCATCAAGGCTAGTGATTGTTACATCATGTAAATATAGACCGTGCAAGTTTTCGCTGAATTGCCTAAACCTTTTTGAAGCCAATTTTTACTCCTGCCAGGTAGATGGCGCAAAAGGCACACCAAGTTTCAGCCTATTTCCTATGGAAAAGCTTACTCCATCTTCTGGCGTTCATACGACTCCCAAACGTATATTAAGATTTGGAGTAGAAATGTGGAAAAGATCAACACAACGGAGATAAAAACTTTGATTAGAACATAAGTTGCTTTCTCCCAACTACCAAACACATAAAAGCGAATTAAGTTTTCTTAAAATCCCTGTTCTCCATCGAAAGCTAACAATTCCCTGCATTCCCAGCCTTTTTCGTATGATACCGTACTAGTAAATCATATACTGTAATACTAAAAGATTTGGCTATCACACCATTGAGCCACAAGTAGACTTTTCAGCACGTTCGTCCAGAAAACTGAAACGTGTCTAGCTTTCATTTTCGGATTTTGTCCAAGGAGTTAATCTCAAATCGTAAAGTGGATCCCCTGATGCTGTTGGTCAATGAAGAGCAGTAGAGTGTAATCTTTGCTCAGAGGGCATTCGTTCATCGTAGATTTGCATGCAATGTGGTTCTTTTTTTTACAACAGGTCTCTTTCCCCTGACACTTGAATAGTCATTTGCCTTTATCATGTCAGATGAAGCCTATGCATTATCTTGAAGATGACGAGCCCTTCATTGAAAGCCCCGTCAGAGTAATCTGGGAGCAACTTTTCCTTTGAAGATGAGCTCTATTTCATAGGGCACGAATCCATCTCAAGATATGGAAGTGAAAGACTACCCAATTTATGAGCTTAGGCGTTTTCTTCATATCTAGGCCCGGCAAGAAATCGCCAGTCATGTTTAATAAGATATTGAACACCATTGTTCTTGGCCTATCATTTTATCATCTCAATGATAAACCAAATTGGGAAGTATGAAGCAAGAAGAAATCCCTGAAAAGCTTTGGTGGGTTGATCTGTGATTGTTGAACTGACATTGATACACTTTTCTCAAATCAAGCCTGGACTGGACTCAAGATTTGATAATTGAAATGTAGATTTGGCCATTCTGAAATGCATCTTGAGCACCACCTTCCTAGGAAGGCATGTATTCAAACCAGCCTTTTGAACAATGCAAATAGACTTGAACTGACAATGAAACCTGCTCGTTGAATAGGCGTCCATCAATACATGTAAAGTCGACCAAAGTCTAAATGACATGTCACTTTTTTCACAACTTCGTTCAATCACGTAGAGCATCAAGTGTTTAATGCTAAAAAGAATTGAAATGATGAGATTGAGTCAGACACCAGGAACGTATCAATTTCAATTTTCAAGTCGTCTTTTAGCAAATTCGATACCCTTGAACGACATATCATCAGATTGAGAAGCAACTTGTTGACCTATCAGTGCCGAGTGCATCATTTAGAAGCATTAAAGCCCATTTCATCATTTATTATAGAATGTTGGAACCCAAAAAATTGTGCAAGTCGAATATACTCATAAATGTGTTTATATGTATATGTAGGTAGGGCCTCTTATGGCGCGTCATTGCATTTGATTTTCAAACCTAAACGAGATTGGAAAGATCCGGTTGAGTTTGGCACCCTTTGATTGGCCGAACATCTTCTTGTTGGCAAACCCAAGTAATTGGTCTCAAGACTTCCTCGGTGAACATTCATTGACCGTACAATGAGAGTACAAAAGCATGGTGATTTATTTGCTTTGGCTTAAGTGTCATCCATATGATTCATCCGAGGAGATTTTCAACTCTCAGCATTCACTGCCCTTCAGTAATATATCAAGTTTATCAAACTCCATCCAACTTTTGGCCATCTTGCACAAAATCGAGTTTGTGCTCATTGTGCACACGGTATGTAGATTGGATCCACGTACAACAAGAGGAGAGGCCATTCACTAATCTCAACACTTCGGTAATGTTCAAGATTAGAATGCGTCTCGAAGGCCTCCACGCATGGGCCTACTCGGCCGGTTAAGCTGCGGGTGTTACAACAAAAGCCAATTCTTTTCATGCCTCTTATACCCAGCATGATATGAAAAAAAACTAATAAAGCATCCATATTTAATGCCTCTTGCGATTTTCTTTCGTGTTTGCATGCCAGAGAAACCAGTGTTGAAGCAGGTCCATAAAATCCATGGGGCGTGACGTGAGAGTAACGAAATCGTCGTTTTTCAGCCTTTAATGGCAATTCAGGAATCAATTGGAAATTGTGGAATACAGTAAATGAACCAAATTGGGTTTGCCGGTGGTGAAATATGGAATGCCAACTGCCCATTGGGTCTCCACATGATGTCTAAAAATCAATTCAGTGTTATATAGGTCTTATGGAGTTGACTGCAAGAAATGGTTGCAGAAATCTGAAGTATCACATGAGGCCCATGACCTACTCCATTGTTGGCGGGCAGATTCTATGCAGAGGGTACAAACTTGAATTAACATTTGAAAAGATCTGACATTGTGGCCATTCGCCAGGGCAAATTGTACTTTCAATTTCTTTGTACCAACAGATGCAGCGGTTTGGAAGTGGCAAACATAATCATGTAAAATAAGTTGTCAGTATTTTGATGACCAATATTTTAAGGTGGTAATTTCGTACTTTGAAATTTATTCCGTTCCTTTTGCTGAGTCATCGTGAAGCTAATCAATAGCGCATGCCATAATTGGCTTTAAAATCACGTAAAGAACGAACATTAATGTGCCTGCTCAATTATCTAGAAGTCCTTCAAATCATACCGTTCCAATCCCATTTTTACTCCTTGGACACTTTCCGCGGCAGTGAGGGAAAAATTGAAAGGCTCCTTTCTTGTTTTTGAAGTATTACTCAGAGCCCTTGGTTGTCAGCTCTTGAGTGGTCGTAAACTAGTCCCATTTTATGCGTATTGCTGTTCCATTGTTATGTGACAGGTATTCACGAGGAGCATCTCCTGGGGGTATTCATTGTCCAAAGTAGTGTTACGCTTTGCCGTTTGGGGTTATTCTTCAAATACGTTTTGACGAGAACCAAAAGATGCCGTAAAGTGTCGACACCTTTCCGGCTTTAGAGTGCCTATTTCATACATAGTAACAAGAAATTCTGCCCAACGTTTCAAAGGATTAAAGCACTAGGCTGTTATAGCATTTCGGGTTCTGGCTTAAGTATTCGGCAAAGTCGAACCCAGAGGGTCTGCGTCGTTGTTGCTCGTCTCATTGCTTGTTGGTAATGTTTGTCGAGATTGAGATTTGATATGCATATCAGCCATCACCAAGGATGGGCACGATTCCGTACTGTGCTGTTTCATAGCTTTTTGGACGCAGGGCATTGGAAATTTCAATGCAAATTTCACCCGAGCAAATCATATCAATTTTGTTTCCAATTTGAGACATATTCACGTTTCTTAGGGTCAGACTCACAACGAGATACCAATGCACACTTATTTGCAAATTGTTGCTCAATTCAAGTACAACATATCAAATTGTACACTCACGTATTAAGCAATAGCATTTCGATTCCATAACACCTTACGAAAATAAAACCGTTTTTAATGCCATCGTATATTGCCCATGTCGTAAAAAGCAACCATGGAGTACAAAAATCATTCGATAATTGAATAATATGTATGAAAAAGGCATGCATACAATTGCTTTTGCTATCAATGCCCACCCCTGGATAGCAACGATAAAGCCCCATAAAGCAGCAACGTTTTATGGTCTGTTTCTTCTTACAATGAAAAGAGGCATCGTGACATTCTATGGAAGTCGGTTATCTACTTTAAAAAAAGACAAGCAATGGTTTGATTTCCCAAGATCTTCGTTGGCGATTTTTTTCTTCCCTATGATATTTCCCTTAGGCGTATTCATAATTTGCTCATTAAGTCGAAAAAAGGCTTAGGAAAGAGATGAAACGTTCTTCTTGCAAAGGCATGAAAATTAATGCGATGATCATATTGAATCTTGGGTTTGAATTTAGAGGGAATTGATTCTGGTCATGGGCCTTGAAACCTTGCCTTTGAATGTGTTTCTAAGTGTGTACCGTTGGTGTATCTGAAATCAAAGTGAATTTACGGCCCCATCAATAATTGTGCAGTGCACAGTAAGGTCATATAGTAGAAAAACCATGCATGCTCAGGTTCAAAACTGTCGGTTTTGTTTTAGCAAAAGGGTTGAGAGGTAAAATTGGGACTTCTACAAATGGGATAACACCTAAGCGACCCTAAAGCTATGTTTATTACTAGGAATGTTTGGACACCTTAATTTTTTTAACCACATGCAATGTTCTTCTTTCTTAAAGCAGGGTCATATGCTTTAAATAACTCTAATTAATCCTAAACAAAAGTAAATTTTGATTCACAAACTTGAGTTGCTACTTTACCTTTTAGGCGAAATTGGAGTGAGTTCAAAAGAGGCATCGCATTTTGCGTGGTCTACCTTTTACCCCCATTGATGCTATGGACGAAATTCTGACAACGTCTAAAGTTAAAGTAATTTTTGCCACAGAGACGTTAAAAAGTGAATAATTTGGCTAGTTCTCTCACCGAGTCAGTAAAGGCTATTAAAATGCGAAAACACCAAACGCCGTTGATAATGACCACCCACTTTAGTTAAGGAAGAATTGGTGCCTGTCAGCGAATGTATGCAGCATATTAAGAGGTCAGGTTACTTGGAGGAAAAATTAAGGGATCTTCGAAAGAACGCTGGAATTTGATATTCCTCTCCTAACAGGATCGCCACTCTTGAGTTCAGAGAAAGAAGAAGAGGTTTTTTGTGAAGATGATCTTGACCATGTGTTGTCACGATTCTATTTTGATTAAGATGTGTTACGAGCATGTCTTGACATTCTTGCGTTTTTTGCGGATGAAGTTGGTGTGCTGCATGCAGAGAAGAGGTCCAATCTACAAACGTAACTGGGCTTGATAAACAAAAAAAAAACTCTTTGAACTTGATATAGATGCATAGTAAAATTTGAGGTGATATGTCGTTGTCACCGCTTTTTTCCAATCGAATGTTCAAGCTTCAGACATGATGATTTATATGCCCGATTTTGGGGATATATGGAAGCAAAAAATTGCAAATAAATTGCACTGACGTAAACAACAAAAAGTGCAAAAATAAAATGCAAAATAAAATTCATTTGCTACCCACATTTTTAGGTGTATTGAATGATGAATTTTACTTATATTTTTCAAATATCAAACGAGGAAATTCGAATGAGAAAAATTGATAGAAATGTTGTCAGAGCTGAAAAGAGCACTAAACCAATTAATACTTGGTTATCGACTCCATAAATACTAATGTAAACAAAAATTGGCTTAGAATTGGCTTTGGGTTTGCTAGTAATGGACCCTTAAAAGCCCAATTTACCCGTCATCCCCTCAGGATACCAATTTGGATGCCATGATGACGTCACTACATTATTTCAATATTTGAAAAGCCATTGTATCACTTCCCATGAATGAAGCCAATAAAAAGTGAATCTATTAGTAAAAAAGGAGAGATTTTTTTCAAATAAGTTTTCGAAAAATCAATTTTAACGGTAATTCCTTTCTTATTGACACCAAAATTCAAAAAAAGGGTTTCTACCTTGGAAGTAGCTTTTATATCTGTGAGTGAGGAAGTGCTACAGACATTAAAATGTAATGGTAAAGAATCATTCTTTGGGGATAACATATAATCTGGCACTGTAATTGAATCGCTTTAGAAGGAATATTGAAGCCCTCAAGTACAAACTTGATTGGAAGTAATCACTAATCAGACAACTGTTGCTTAAAGCTCAGAATGGAATTGATGTTACATGTACATGTGAATGTGATGTCTTCGATCCGGTAGTAAACAGCCTCATCTCAGGGTTGCGTAAGAAATCAAAATGTGAATTTTGTCTGTTTTTAATGCCAAAGCACATATTAGGAGATTATACTGATATATTGGATATGGAAGTGGAAAAACTGTGCAAAATTATCTAAAACTAAAAATTTGTCAATTTCCAATTTTAAAAGCTTAGTACCCTTACATTATGCTTTATGGCTATATGTGATACTAGTTTTTGCTTCGAAACAGATTTGAATTGAAATAATCCGATGTTTCAAATGTAAAAATAATCAAACTAACAAATATCTCTCCTTTTTACAGATGACATTTAACGAACTTGAATTGCTAGCGCATATTGCACATGAGATGAGCAGCCCCGAAAGTTGTGAGACTTGTAGAACAAGTAACTGTGACCTTTACCTCCAACATTTATTTACATCTTTTAGGCAGGCAAATGTGTGGCAATCCACGAATTTCTACAAATATGGATTGTGAACGTTTTGCCTGTTTGCAGTTTTGCCTGTTTCGGGTCAGTGCAACTTGAGCCCCTAATGACATCAACAAGTGTTTTGTTCTAAAGTTACAACGTTAAGATTTTAAGTAGCTAAACAAGAGGATCTCGAAGAGTCAAATCTTATGTTGTCATTACAAGTCATAACTTTGCATTTAGATACCTTTTCTTAGTTCTCCAAGCCACATTTTGGGCCCAAATTTGGCTAATTCATTCACGCATCAAAAGTTTTGATCATATAGTCTTGGATAGGATGCGAAATTTTCTCTTCCGTTGTGAGTTCATTTGTTTAGAAGTGCTTTGGAATCTTGTAAACTAGAAATAAATGTTGGCATTGTTTCCTTTCCTCATTATCCCATACTGGAAACGTCGTTCCTAGCAATGAACGAGTAAACGAAAAAGAAATTGAAAAATAACAGAATCTTTTTTAAAAAACCATATTATCTGACAGTGCCAAAGTCAAGTTCTGCGAATGTGTTCTTCAAGATTGAGTGATGACATTTGCACAACGGATCTCTTGGTATTTGAAACGCTCCGGTGGGGATTCCGAGGATTGCATTCAAAAAAGATTGCCATTAATAACAAGTTATCCTACTACTGTGTGGTACATATTTTTTGGTTGTTACTATGCACATCAATTGGAAAGGAAGTACGTTGCCCAAATTAGGACAAAGAGAGCCCTTCAAAACTGAAATATGTTCGCTTGTGAGGGACAGGGATATAAACCATTGGTCTTTGTTCTAATATCAACATAATACGACATCAAGATATACCACTTTGCAACATCCAATTGATCCGCTGTTTGAAATGAGCTCTTGCAATTGCACAATGAATTCCCATTCAATGACTTTGAAAATCTGAAAAATCACGTAACTAACTCACCGGTATTTCCCAAAAGTGCATCGGCAATCAATGAATTGTCCATCAATATCGGTATTGGGGGAAAGATGGTTTGGTTTGCGGCAAACACTTGTCATCCAAAGAGGTCATGAACTACACAAATATTGATTTCCATCTCGATCTCGTGTATCCCGTTGTCAGGGGAAAAAAACCTCCGAAAATGGTTCGTTCCTTCTTGTGCATTCTAACGTATGAACGAACGGTTGTTGGCATTTCCCGCCGTCGTCTTCACTTCGTGGAAGGAGCTTTTCTTGTAGTTGGGGAGAGAAATCCCCGAGAATTTCGACCCGGCAGTTGGGATTTGGTGCTCGAAGTGGCGAGATTGCACGATTAACACCGCACTATGAACAACCAGGTATAGCACAAACTCACAAAATACATACTGGAGAGAAAGGTTAGCATCAAATGACTATTTTTCTAATTCTAATTAAATTTCAGAGATTTGGTTTTGGGTTGTGCTTAGTTGCTCTTCTTGGTCTGGGTAGTTCACAAAATGAGCCGACCGATCTTGACGATCTGACGGTGAATTTCCGCATTGCGCCCGGTTGCGAGAAGAAGCTTTATCGCCGAGACCCAAAGACAACCACCTTAAGTGTTGAAGAACAAAACCAATGCCAAGCAATCTTTGATTGTGGACCACGATGCCAAGGAGCCGAGTCCCAATGCAACGAACAAACTTTACCCATTTGTAACACCTACCGGCGGCGGGAATGCAAGACTACGTATGAAAAGGTCTGCTTTCCCAACCGACAATCTCGACCAAAACGAAGTCTATCCCGACAAAAGAGGACTTTTGGGAGATCGTTTCGAGCAAAGAAGAAGAGCCTAAGGAGGAATTTTGGCAGAAGGCACCACCGATTGAGCCATCGGAGATCATACCATTCGAACGCTCATAGATATGTCCGCCCAACAAGAAAGACATTCGTTTCCCATGGTCATAACTCACCATCTTCAAGTTCGTTTTCTGGGAGCTCACATGCCGTTTGGCGTCCAAGCGGATCTTCCACAACTTGGACCAAGCCAGGTCAAACGATCTCAAAACCATCTTGGTCCTCACCTTCTAAACCAATACATACAGTTTGGCAGCCAAGTCCACCGTCCACAATCTGGAAACCAGCTCACTCTAATTCTGGTTCCAAATGGACTACGTCTAGTAACTCAAACCATGGCACTTTGAGTACAAGTGCCTCCTCCCAAACTAGACCTACGAGCCATCACAGTTGGAAACCAAAACCTCCAACAAGTCACTCTTCGACCAATTGGAAACCAAGCCACTCCCCAAACAAACCAGCTCATGCAAGCACAACAACCATTTGGAAACCAAGCCACTCCCCAAGCAGACCAGCTCATGCAAGCACAACAACCATTTGGAAACCAAGCCACTACCCAAGCAGACCAGCCCATGCAAGCACAACAACCATTTGGAAACCAAGCCACTACCCAAGCAGACCAGCTCATGCAAGCACAACAACCATTTGGAAACCAAGCCATTCTTCTAAATATCCATCTGACGGAAGCTCTTCCAGCATTTGGAAACCAAGCCATGCCCAAAGCCAATTATCAAATGGAAGTACACCGACAATTTCGAAACCAAACCGTCCACAAAAGAAACCATCTTGGAAGCCACCTCAAAGTTCACCTATTATTTGGAGACCAGCTCATGGGACTTCAACAACAATTGTGAAACCAGTCCAGACTATTCCCACTCAAGGGACCTCATCAACAGTCTGGAAGCCTCCCACAAGCTCTTCGTCATCTCCAGGCATTATTCAAAAGCCCCAACCACCCCCCAGTGGTTCGTCAACGACACCTGATTCGATTCCAACTCAACATGGCACATCACCAGAAGGATGGTCATTCAAGCCTAACAAACCAATTTGGACACCTCAGCCTCCCATTACATCAAGACCTGTGTGGAAGCCCGCTCCTCCAACAACCTTTAAACCAACCACAAAACCAACGACCCCTTCCACTACCACTACAACAACCATAACAGCACCCACTACTACAACCAGGCCAGCCTCAGTGGAGCAAAATGATGAGGAAAACACGAACAATTTCGAGGATGAAATCCCTGAGGGGGCTTTTCAAACCCCCTCAGCCGATCCTGGTCAGACTTGCTACAAAAGACCCCGAAGGAAATGCTCCTGGGTTCCGTATAAAGAATCCTGTAACTATGGCGAAGTCACCACATGTGCCAGCCGACCAGTAGGGTGCCGATATCGTTGCAATAAGGCTTACTTGTGCGCTAATTGTGGGTCCAATACCGACCTTAAGCCAGAGGTCACATCTCGTCCCACCCAAACAACGACTCGTAGACCCACTACTTCCACAACACGAAGGACAACCAGACGAACCACTTATCGTCCCACTAGACCAACAACCACTCGTAGACCATTCACCAGACCAACTAATAGGCCAGTAGGCCCACCTAAACCTAATCGACCCGATGGAAGACCTGATAATCGTCCAAGACCCCCTGCTCCTCCTCCACCGGGGTTTGAAATCTTACCCCCGGCAATTTATGAAAATGATGCCTCTGATTCTGTTACTCCTCTCCGGCCACCTGTACAACCAAAAAAATGAATCTCAAAGGTCTTTTCAAAAAAGCGCCAAAATCTATATCTGAGCTCAACACTAAGGGATCCTTAGTTCATTGAATTCATTAAAATCAACCATGAGGCACTTGATGTGCATAAAACTCTGCATAATACACATTTTGTCTTTGTCTTCTTTCTTTGAACCTAATCATGAATCATCATCAGTTCAAACACCACTGTGTGACTTTAGATTTCTTATTTCATCCATCACGTGGGCCGTTTCAAAAAAGTTTGATAAAATTTAAATTTCCTTATCTCATGACAAGCGAATGGTAAATGGCTTTGAATCACGGGAAACGATTTTTTCCTTTCACGAGAGTCGTTTTGCTCAAACTTGAACGAGTGAAACCTGTTGGCGTTTTGGATACACCTCTGCTTAAACGTTCTGAAGTCAGATCCAAGTCCAGAGATAGACCCGTCATCTCAAATCAATTGGCCACCCACAAGATCCAGATCTAGAATTTTGAATTGCCCACCCCATGAAGCTTCAGTCTGATTTGCATTGAGGCCAAATAAGTAGTTGTTTTGAATATATGTACTACGTACGTAAGTACTCAACTCTCACCGAGCCACTCTTTTGACGCCCTCTTTTCCAAGGGTGGGTGACATGATTTCATTCAAGGATTCTTGAATGATGGTTGTTTAACATTTTGTTGAGGTGCAACGTCCGTCCCAAACAGGGAAGTATTTGAATTGGAGGGATATCTCGAACAAAAGAAAAAAGTTTGGCGAGAACTGAAGTTGGAGAGATGCTATGCTCAATGAATTGAGACGATGGTCAGACATAATGATCCTTTATGAGGACTAACCATTTCAGGATCTTTAGTCAAACCCAGGGATACCATTGAGCAAGTGGGAACCTGTTTTGAGCGCCATCCACATAGATAGATTTCTTTTTCTTTTCTTTTTTTTATTGAACACCCCTGCAGAAATCTGACGTATAGGCTAATAGGTGATTGCATTTGCCCTTCTTATTTCAGCAAAATGAAGATTGATTTTTTATTGATGGATTTGCGTTCATTAAACTCATTTCAGCCATTTGCGGACTCGAGGCCTTTGCCGAGCCCAGACAAAAGTTGGGAAATCAAAGGAGTGGCGCGAGTCTGACCTTTGCGGCCGGGACTCGACCCAGTACTATATCTTTTCCAAAAGTGGGTCACATTTGCTTCTTGTTAGAATAATCCAAGGATACCTTTAACACGAGGTTTGGACATGGCAATTGGCGAAGCTAAGCCACTTTGGATAACAATATTTCAGTTCCCAAAAAGTCACAAGGGATAATACCATTCGGTACATTATGGAAAATGTTAGTCATATTGTTAGACAATATGGTCAGATACAAAATTTTAGCATTTCCATTCAGGGGAGTGTTCGGATATCATTTCTCTTTACATTTGCATGTTTCCAGACCTCTTTTGACCAACAACCAACGCGGGCTTGAGGGTGCTCACAAAACGCTCATTAAGTTTCTACGGTCACTAGAATTGACCCTAAATCCTGGGATGGGACAAGGCTGATGGGTACTTTTAAAAACGTACAGAATCAGATGCCTTTCGTACCTCTTCTGAATACAGTGCAGTCTGCTTTAACCTCTCCAAATACGGGATCTCTCTCATTCCCTCGGTGTTCCTGGTATAGCACCTTTGGACCAGCTGGATATTTTGCAAACCAGCTGAACTCATTGGAGCCCAAATGGGCGAGGCATAATCAAGATGTGGCTGGACAATCGACTAGTACATCGTGATACTTTTTTTCCGAGACCAAGACTCAATCTTAATGGAAACCTTAATCTTACATTGAAAAACGTCCAACGTTTTTTTTGCAGACCAGCCACGATTACTGGATTCGAATTGCTCTAAAGCCTTTTTGCTAGTTTGCAATTCTTTTTGAACAAAGTCTTCCCATATTTTGGAATCTTTGTCCGTGTCCTACCTTTCGGAGCACTTTCAGTGATTACTAGATTACAGCAGACTTCCTCAAAAACGAAGTTAAGGTAACAACTAATGCTGTACTTTAAATATCGCAAACAAGCTTGGACTCGGCAAGCCTGGGATCGAACCAGGAATCAACAAGTCTAAAGCGGCTGCTTAACCGATACGGTACCCCAGCTCAAATGTCTGTGGCGTATGGACATGGCAAATTTTGAGAGCATTTATTATTTTGACCTTCCGATATTTTTGGCTCGAATGTGACCAACCATGTGGAAGGTTTACCCTCCATCGCTGGGATTTGAATCCAAGATATCTTTTGTCCCACTACCTCTTAGTCCGCTCGGCTACCCTTGCTCCTTGATCCAGAGTGATCATATTTTCTTATCTGAAATTGCCTTGCAGAATCTGTGGGGAGGGAAATGGTAGAATACTAAACGATAGATGTACGACAGATTGTCAAGAAAAGTCAGATGTGTTACCTTGAAGCTGTATTAGGACACGTTCTACAATCTCAATATTTCGGTGAACAATATAATTAAGTTGGATGTAGACAGTCTGAAAAGTCAGTTAACTGCGTTATGCATTAAATTCAATGAGTGTCCTTCAGTTGCTTTTACAAGGTTATTGATATCTATTAAAAACAGTAAGGGCCCTAAAATACTACCCTGAGGTACCTCACATCTTGCAAGAACTGACTCTGATAAGTGCCCTTCCATAACCACTCTCTTGCTCCTATTCTCAAGGCAACTTCTTACCTAACGTGAAGCATTATAACTAAATCCATATTTACCGAATATTGATAAAATAATGTCATGGTCAATGGTACCCAAAGAAAAATTGAAAGAAAAAATTAGCCTACGCAATTTAGATGAATAGATCGGTGAAAAATAATGGAATAAGTTGTATATTGCATACATAGTAAATGTTTTAGAGCAAAATCTAATTTGAACGTCAGTGAGATGATTGTCGTTAAAGCTCCATAAATTTGATGCTAAAATACTTTCTCCCATGCTTTAAAAAGTGACGGTAACTTAGTGATTGGGCGAAAAATAAACATGTCAGTGGGATTTCCGCTTTTGCGATTCATGGCTGCAAGTCGTTGACTGAATTAGGCGGATTTACCAGACGTTGACATTGGTTGTCAAATTTTTATTTAATGCATCTTCTTGGCAAGTCGGGTAAATAAAAAAATATATAACTTATTTTACCATTGTTTAATTTAATTCCCATGCTTGTTCACGAAAATTGTGTAAAAGCTTTTTTTTTAATTTTCTTGATGTCATCAAACCCTAAGTGATCAAGAATTTGTTTCTTGTGTTTGACCTATTTCCTGCGTTAATAACAAGCAAAACAATCTGTCAATTTCGTGCCAAATTCATCAAAAGTTTGTGGTTTCACCATGATTCAAAATCCATTTACTGTCTAGCCTTTTATTAAATGTCTCAACTTTTTTTCTCCAGGTAAATACCTCAGGATTTGTTATTTGCTTCACTATTTTTTTATGACGTTGAATTGGTCCTCTATGTACCTATAGGGCGATGGAAAACGGGGAGAACTGCGCCAGTGTGCTTCACCGCAGACTAGAATCTCCCTGTCCTTGTTGAGGAATCTCGCCCACATCTTTGGAGATGCTAATTTTGACTTGATTTGAATGTAAGCAGGATTACATGAAAGATAAAAGACCTGCACTTTTGATGGAGCTTTGCGGTCAAAGTGTGACATGTGCGCATTTTATTGTAACGCTCTCAGTTTTTTGATATTGGAGGTGCCAGTTGCAGTTTCGTAACCGTATTCCAGGTACTAGGTGTTAATTGAAGTGCATTCTTTCAAGCCATTATACGGTGGAAACCAATCTGCCTGCAAGTAATGTTGGACAGGATTGCATTGAAGCATTCAACCATTTATAGAAGATTGTGCAAATTTTCACACTTTTTGAATGACAACAATGCCAATTTGACACTTTTACAAGCAATTAGTGTGTTGCCCATTTAAGTTTTTTATAAAAGAATGTTCTTGTGACGGAATCGCACAAATTTCATCACGTTAAGATGGCGAGGTCCCGCACTGCTTAGCCTAGATAAAAAAATCATTGTTCGATTGGGAAGTCTAATACGAAGCGTAATTTTTGTAGACGAGACATATCCTTTGTCAGCGTCTCTCCCTACCCCGTGAGGTCCTTTTAGATTGAAATAGGTACCATTTCATTTTCCTCAAAGTGTGAAACTTATTTTACATGTAAAGCGACCAGTGTACTCACAAAGGAATTTGGTCGCCGTAACAAATTTGGAAGGAATTCCTTCACTTTTAGATGAGCCGAGCTTGTAACATATAACCATACGGTAATTTAGGACAGCGGCAATAATTTGGCTAAAGAATGAACCCATTAACAGCAAGCAACCGGCTGAAAGAGAATGGTGAGAGAAGGAAAATGTCGACGACCAAGCTTAATTGATAGACTTTTCTTGGAGTCCGATATTTCAACGAGTTTGTCCTTAATGCCACATTATCTCACGTTGAAGACCGCCAATGGCTGATCTAATGATCATTGATTACTGGTAATCAGTATGGTCGACTTACTTTACAAAGAGAACCCAGCAATTATCTGATCGTCTTTGATGGCCCCCCCAACTACCAATTTAACCATCGTTTGTCGTGGACTATTTCCATACTCAAAAAGGCAATCCATACAAGCCATCATACTGGTCAGGGTCAACAATGGTCATTCACCGAGCGAGAGACTTTTTTTGTGTTTTGATTGAGAACAGCCAATCATTTTTCCAACTAAAATGGAACAAGCAGAGCAGATGAAGAATTAAAACTTTGACAAGAATGCGGCTCAATACTCCCATTATCTGCGGTTAATCGACCTTTTATGATGGCTAAACAAACTCGTCAGTCTTTGATTATAAGGGGACAAGAATTTTTGAAGAGGTCTTAATAGACATCACATTGAGGAGACACCAAAGTGAATGAAACGTCAACTATTCCAACAACAATGAATAAGGACTTTGGATCTTGACGAAGTTTTCCAATACGGCGTTCAAGTTGCCTTCGAAAGGTCTCCTATTCACAGACATAAATCCAATTACGAAGGAAATTTGCCTGCATTACTGGACCAGCTTCATATCCTCTCCATCTTACCACAACACTGGAGCAAAACCAACGCACATGGTGCCATAATCTACAAGCAGGCTTGGGATATTGATCTGTGGTTGGCTTGCATTGTCTGCTGCTCACCAGTGTAAAACTCATCTGTCAATAGAGAGCAAAAGGCCACTGTCACACACTTTAATGGGACCAAATTGGACACGTGCTCACACATCGAACAGTATGTGATCTTGTCTCACCGGAATTCCGACCGCTTCAGAATGCTGGTCAAGGACAGAAGATCAGGTATCGTCCGAACAATTTAAGTCTACGAAATGAGTGATTTTGAAAGCCATAAGCACTTAGAAGAAGGGCTAGGATTTTCTTATTAACACTCGTTAAGTCTAATGAATAGTTCAACAAAAGCAAGCACTTCCATCATCAAGTGATGATTTGGTTGAAGGTTAATAATTTTATCGATATCAAATGGAAGAGTGGTGGAGTTGAAGATGGTGACAGAATGGAAGAAAGTATCGGCTCAATGAGGGAACAAGGGAGTGACTGGAATATTGGTTGAGCGTTCTTGAAAAGTGAACCAATGCAACAATGCGTAATCGGACCCCAATTTGGGATGAATTTTTAATGATATCCACTTCTGAGGATATCCACACACCACCAGACCCTTTACAGCAACCGTAGATAGAAGTGAAAGGTGCTTAACAAGTGGAACACCAGATAAAACCATGATGGTCCATAGCGGGATCGCCACACAGTTCCAATTGAACGTCCACCTGGAAAACAAGCTCTCCAACCAAACACCCATTCACATTCAGCGAACATGGGTAAGTCAGACGTCACTAAGTCAATCACGTTTCGCAACAATTCCAATCCTTTGTAGGGCGGGTATATTTTGTGGAACCAATTTTCAATGGTCAAATCAAATGCTTTTTATTCACCTTTTTGATCGGGCTTGTCCATTGAAAACTCCTTTTAAAATAAGGTGTAGAGGCTAGTTTAAATTGATATTATTATCACTAGAGTAGTGCTGATAAGAATCGTTGAACCTAAATTCATTGGAGAGATTTACTTATTCAGGTCGAACCCTGCCTGTTCCCGTGGTTTGTCGAGTTTGTGGGGACAAGTCCTACGGCAAACACTACGGCGTGTTCTGTTGTGACGGATGCTCCTGCTTTTTCAAAAGAAGCATCCGAAAGAAGATTGCTTACACCTGCATATGTAAGTCGCCAAGTTTGACCGATTTTGTCTGGAAAAGATCAATACAGTTTTCTAAACGGCACAATCACTAAATCGAAAACGACGGCTGACAAATGATCCTTTTATCGAGCTTGAAATCCAGTAGACACCAACAATTATTCACGCATGAAAAGGGGTCATACTCTCCAATCAAAGCGTGAACTAAGCCTATCAAGCAGAACCACTTTACTTTCATGCCTCAGTCATGTTTAGTTGAAAAAGACTAGATCATTTTCACTTTGTACATTTTTTTCAGTTGTTTATGCAGCCTATAAATAGTCGAATAAGTTACAAGCAAACACGTCTTGATGACGAATGTCTTTCGTGGTCATTTACGGGCCGGAAATTCGGGTATTTACCCTGAAGAGTAACGATTATCTTCGGGTCATTGCGTGAGCCGAGTCCCTGAAGTTGAAAAGGGCCAATTGTTGCTATTGAAAATGTCATTGAGTCAAGTTTGATTTATGAGCTTCTTATTGCGGCAAAAGCAAAGAAATTTTCACTTGACGTTTATGGGCGAATGCATGGCAGAAATGCCAGAGCTTTTCCTTGGGTAGGGAATGATGGTTCGTTGGTAATTATTGTTTTGTGTGTTCCAGCTGGGAAGGGAAACTGTCAAATTGACAAGGCGAGGCGAAACTGGTGTCCCTCATGCAGACTGGAAAAGTGCTTCCAAGCGAGCATGAATCCACAGGGTGAGTGAATTAATATTTAGAGAAGAATCCCCCGAATTATTGGACCCAATCCCTTGGCTTTGATAGAACACGAAGACAACCAAAAACTTAAACTGTTATTGTTGACATTGCACAAGTTTTGCTAAAGACAAGTATTGGTACGCATGCAAATAACTTTTTGGTAGAAAGTGTTCGCTTCATTCAGAAATTATGGAAAACAATGGTCTCAATCAAATTAACTTACTCCGCTATAGCTGTACAAGAGGAACGAGGCCCAAGAAAATCCACTGATCCAATTGCGCTTAAAGAAACCCAAACCAATCTTGACAACTTATCTCGCCCATGGGTCCAGACACAAAAATATCAAACCAAAGGAACATTCGCCAAACCACATACCAAGAGTACGAAACATAACAATAGGGCATTACCTTAGATTTTGTTACTCATCCTCGAACCTATTTTCAGGCGTTGTCTTTGTTCCTCAGAGTTTTCAAAAAGACCTCCCAGATATGGTGTCTCCTTCAATACACATGTTATTGGTCACAATTTTGAAGATCGGAAGCCATAGCAATACAGCTACTCTCTTACCTTTTCAAAAAATGTCGGTGTGCCTTAGGGTGTGGCCTCAAATTTGGGTCATGCAATTAGCTCAATGCAGACTGGACCTGAAACATTTCATGGATGATACTGAATTATTTCAATCGGCATTGTTTCAAACTTGGCATAATTTGATAGAAGACATCCGAAATCTTCGCATGGATCAAGCAGAGCATGGATTAATTGAAACTTATCTCTTGGGTGGAGCAGGTAATTTCATTCACTTAAAGTGTGGTTAATTAAGAAAAAATCGGATCCATTAATCGATATATTCATCCTAGATGGCGCTAATGTGGAAAACAATCAAAAGGTCCTTCGTGATCTCAGTCATTTCGCTCTCGCTCGCTATCACCTTTTGGCACATCCAGCGGATCCAACTAGACTTCCAAAGATCTTACTTCACATACATCAGCTTCAAAGAGTGGCTAATCAAGAAAGCGTTCTTCGATTATTTTTCAGTAAAACCAATTCCTTAGTATTTTTAGCCATCAACAACATCATGTCTCATTTTTGAACAAAAATATATTATCTGTTGATTGTCCCGTCATTTCGGTCTTAGAAAAGGATTGTACCACTCGTTCCTTCTTGTCTCGTAAGAGGGCAGGGCAGGGTTTGTCCCCAGGGACATTTACTGGCTCCATCTGGCACAAAGAGGTTGGTCAGCTGATAGAAAGAACAACACAACAAACGATGATTCAACAGAGCAGAGCCAGTCAATATGGAACAGAGCTGATGGAGAAAGCGGCATGATGGAATAGAAAGGCTTGTAAACCATTACATCATATACAAGGAATTATGAACGTGAAACTTACGTAGCGAATCGAAAGGTAAGAGTTTTTCAACTAATAATATCAGTTTGACAAGGTTAACTAGAGTAAACTATGGTCCAAAGTCACCGATCAGAAAAAGCTGCTAACGGATCTAGAGGTTGGGGTGTAGATAAGCGAAACCATCCCTGTTTTTATACTGAGTCGTTTAGTATTTGTGTAAAAGTCAAAAATAGCTTTTAAGCTGACTCTATGATTAGACACGTGGTCAGGAGTACCGAAAGATTAGGTCGGGACTTGTGGGACAAAAGTACCCCATTCTTCGCAAACTTGTTTCTGAAAGAGTGCAGTTCTCACGCGGTCTATTAACAATTTATCGCAAAACCTCGAAATTCCACGATGTAGAAATTACATCTTGCCAATCAACCTGGCAAGCCTGCTTTTTGGAAAAGACACGCTCAGATCATTATTGTTCCTTTAGTTCGTACGACTTTTCAACTATGTCCAAAATCTAGATATTTTTTCTTCTTCCTCACTGCAATGTGTATGTTACACGTCCATACAATCACAAAACAATGGAATCAATCAAGAATGTACTATAGTAAGTTTGGAATTAACAGTTTTGAGGTTCAGTTATCAAAATATCGATGGGGATACTTCAAGTTTTACTCTGTGGCCGTAGAGTCCTTTCCTTTAGAAGGAGGAATGCGTCTATTGGTCTTTCATCTTATCAGGCATGCTTTAAGTCAAAGTTTTGTCACCTTGAAAAAGGAACCAAATTTTAGACATCCCAGCACTCAATCCCGTCAAAAGTATCGCACAATATGTGACAACCCAGTTTTAATGGGTTCAGAAAAGAAGATTGAAAAGGCAAACAAAATTGCAATCATTCCTTAAAAACCATTTTACAATTTAACCTTTGGAAATCATTTCACATCGATTCTAAGTCCACATCATAATGGTTTCGATGGTTTTTTGGATTGGAATATATTGCGGAACAGAGCGACAATTTTACAGCTAACCCAAAATAAAAAAAAAATGCTCCAGGAATTTCTAAATTCACGTAACGATATGAGGCTAGAACTCCATGTTCAATTGTTTAAGAGTCTTGGTGAACCCAGTTTTAGAGCCACTGATCAAAGGTATACGATAGTAAAAACAAACAAAGACCCAAGACTGAGAAGATCCACGTGTCAGATTTGATCTTTTCCTTTCCTTTTGGAATGGACTTCTCTGATTGTTACGCAAAAAAAATATGTTTACTTTAAAACAATTTTGATCAGTTTTTTTAATCTGAAAGTTACATTGGGTGATTTAAGCCACTCTTTTTCAGGGCCTAGCATCGTTATAAGCAAACAATAGCGAGGTAAAATTTTGATCGGAGCTTGTTTGAGTTGAGATAGAGTGACCGTGCTTGGTTTTTGTATGATAATGGAACAACTTTTTAGGTCAATGAGGGTCATAAACATTTCTGTCATGCTAAAGAATCTCCTCCTTATTTATTCAATCCTCGGTCTAAAGTTCAATTCCACACACTCGTGGCAAGTCTCTATGTTCGTGTGCCAATTTTCACAAGCTCGGTCAGCGCAAGATTTTGGAAAATTATTCATTCATTTTTTGAGAACCGACTTGGCACGCTATGAGCAGGTGTCAGATTATCATGCCAAAGCGACACTACTCTTCACATGTCTAGATTTCGAAGTTGTGTCAGCAGAATGTGGTGTGCAAGATCGTACGTATTCAAGAGGGAGGGGAGTTTTCACTCTTGAGGATTTCGATAGGAGTTGGATGATGATGATGATGATTGCAGAAATGCACACGAATCGTGAATTCATGAACACGTGGTGAGCCAATCCCAAGAACGTCCAGACTGACCAGAGATATTATTAGCCATTTAGAAGCACTTTCAAATGTAGTTATGGCTGAACACAAAAGGTTCGCATTCAAGCATGTGATTCTCCGAGTTTCCTCTAGTTAACAACTAGGTGGTATACAGTAGAGGTGCTGCAGTAGCTGGCCTCGTCTGTTGGTTGAGGGGGCATACTAACGAGTAGTGTATAAGTCATATCTGTGTAAGAATCTTCTCTTGGAGAGGGATCCCCTCTTCTAACTAGTAGGCCAGCCACCACCACCATCACCACGACCACCACCACCAACATCACCACCACCACCACCACCAGTCCATCCAGGTTTCCTTCGACCATCTCGCCCGTCAACCATCATCACCAAATGGTTAATTTCTTCAATAGGGGCGGCAGGCATGGTTTTTTGAGACCTGTAAGTGCCTGGCCCAGGACGGGTGGGAAAAGTGCTGGTCCTGTTATATTCAGGTTCCTGCCATATTGCTCTGCAGAAAACGAGGGCACATGGAGGTTCCTACAGCAGGCTCTCATTGCCTCTGGGACGAATGGCCCTCCTGAAGATCGGACGGTCGTAGTTGGCGATACTGGCGTTCTTAGTGGTGGATGTTAAGAAATGTAGTAGTTTCTCACAGTAGAGGTGAAGAACATCTAGTAGTAGATTGGTGGCCGTGGCCGTGGTGTTTTCTCCATATCTGAAGAAGTGCAAGCCACTTGCCAAGAGGAGGCTTGAGGGATTTGGAGAGGATGCGTAAATGCCCAGAAGTATAGGAAGACGACAGACCTGTGGTGTCAATTGGCCCTGGGAGTAGTGAGTGGTAGTGAATATTGGCAATGTTTAGAAGTGATCAAAGTGCTATAGCAAGGAGTTTTAAAGAGTGAAACGATCGACTCTTACTATCGTCTAACATACAGGTGGGTGATTCAAGAACAATCGTACATTTTGCACGGACTTACCAGGGGTTGGGCACATTTCACTCATTTTCTTATTGTCCACGCTGTTGATTTGAGATGCAGTCGTCAGATTCATTCTGATTCAAATGTATAGCGTCGGACAGTACGTAAGTGAGCGATATAGTTAGAGAAATATTCACGAGGCTCTCGATTAGAATTATGTCGTGTTCAAAAAATTAATGCCATCCCACCCTAACAGGCTATATTTGCTCAGAGAAAATGAATTAAAGGTAGCATGAACAGGAAAAAAAAATATGTCAAATAACGGTGAAAACGCATTTTTATTCTAAGTTCAAGTGTGTGCACTTGTTCATTCGAACAAACTCAGACTCATTAACCGAACTCAATAATTACAACTTTACAACGAGTTCAATTCAGATTTGCTGTGTTTGAAGTTTGATGAATTCATGCTGGATATCTGGATATTGCAGATTGTTCACGGACAGATACTAACATAATCTTCTGCTTTGAAACTTGTTTGAGCATGACTTTTGTTTCCCGTGTTTTTTTGAGCGGAAATTGAGACGCAACGATAATTTAATGGTTGAATTATTTTTTCCACTTTTAACATCTCGATTGTTATCGGTTTGAAACTCTTGAGTTAACAACCGCTCGCTCGCATTAATCTGTTTGAGTGGGAGGGAGAGCTTTGAAATTTAAAAATAGTCGTAAGGTGAGAGATCATCTTGATAGACGCTTTTCAAAGCCTCAAAATAAACTCCAAACTGAACTCCAATCAGTCATCAAACACTCATGTCTCTCGATAGATCCTTCTCAATTGTTGTTGCTCTTTTGATCTTGAGTTGAATGCGTTGTCATTTTTTTCTAGCCAAAAATTCCTAAACCAGTATCTCCAAGCATTGGCAAGATGTCTTCCATGGTAAATGGTTCTCACGATTGGCCCCAAAATGTGGGGATCATTAACATGGAAATCTACTTCCCCTCCGCTTTTGTGGAACAATCTGAATTGGAAAGCTACGACGGCGTTTCTGCTGGAAAGTACACCATTGGTTTGGGTCAGACCCGAATGGGTTTTTGCTCAGATAATGAGGATGTCAACTCCTTATCTCTAACGGCAGTGAGTCGCCTAGTGAAAAAATCGGGTATCTCCTATGGAGACGTTGGTCGGCTGGAAGTTGGAACGGAGACCATCGTGGACAAGTCCAAGAGCGTCAAGTCGGTCCTCATGAAGCTCTTCGAAGATTCTGGTAACTCGGACGTAGAAGGCGTGGACAACACCAATGCTTGTTATGGAGGAACTGCCGCCTTGTTCAATTGTGTCTCGTGGATCGAATCCTCATATTGGGATGGTCGTTATGCCATTGCGGTCTGTGCGGATATTGCTGTGTACGCCAAGGGCTCAGCCCGACCAACGGGTGGTGCGGGTGCTGTGGCCATGCTTATAGGCAAGGATGCAGCCCTGATCTTGGATCGAGGTCTTCGAGCAACTCATGTTCAACATGTGTACGACTTCTACAAGCCGGACATGTCCTCGGAGTATCCATTGGTGGATGGGCCTCTTTCTATTCAATGCTACCTCGCCGCACTGGACAAGTGCTACCAATTGTTCTGCCAAAAGGCTTTGAAGAAGAAGAACATGTCCTGTGATTTGAGCACCTTCGACGCAGTCCTGTTTCACACGCCCTTCTGCAAGCTGGTGCAGAAGTCCATGGCTCGCTTAGCACTCAATGACTTTGTGAAAACATCCAAAGACGAACGATTGGCCAAGTTCCCCGGCATGGACAAGTTCTTGGAGGTTGAACTCGAAAAGTCTTATTTCGACAAGGAAGTTGAAAAGGCCTTCATGACTTTCAGCAAGGATCTGTTTGAGGCCAAGACCAAACCTAGCCTAAATGTGGCCACCAACGTGGGAAACATGTACACGCCTTCCTTGTATGGCGGCTTAGTCTCTTATCTCTGTTCTATCTCTCCTGAGGAATTGGCAGGCAAGCGGGTAGGGCTCTTTTCGTATGGATCCGGCTTGGTGTCCTCCTTCTTTTCCCTCAGAATCTCATCTGATATCGCTCCAATGTCCCCGTTGTCCATGTTGAAACGCTCCTTGAACGATGTCCAATCAAGACTCGAATCTCGAACCAAGATTCCGCCAGCGGACTTTGAGGCCATCATGCAATTGCGGGAGTCCGTCCATCATAAATCTCCTTACGTACCCGTGGCCAAACCTGATGATTTGTTCCCCGGAACCTGGTTCTTGGGCAGTGTTGATGAAAAGCATCGTCGTCATTACGACCTTGCAAAGCCGATTCAAAACGGACATGCTTAGGTTATCAGCTAAGGGACAATGGCATATTATACACTCACCGTGGTTACAAAGTACAATAATAATTTTTGTACCCCATTCGACCACAGATATACTAAAAAACTACAATATCATTTGATAGTTTTTAGTTTCAAGATCAAAAAAGTGCCTTAATGCGAAGTCTTCCATCCCTGACGTTCTGCGAACCCCTTTCCAAAATCAGCAATTGCAATGACATCTGACTTCTTTTCTTCAAGCACGTAAAGCTGATACCTGTGTTGCTTTTGATGTTATCATAGTAGTATTGAATTGATATATTTTAATTTGATTTCTTGTAGTTTACCTCCCACACACACACCCATTGCTGATGATGACGTCTACTCTACTCAAATCATTACACCCCAACTCGTTATTACATAGAAAATAAATGATTTTTTAAACAAGCAGCGTTAATCAACAAATTGGAGTGAAATTAGTTCAAGACCAACTTCTTTTTCTATTGTATCGTCAAATGTCATAATAAAAAGTGACAAATATATCGGCTGAATAATTGTGTTAATTTGAAGGTTGGATGTAGCTGGGAAATAATCTTGTTCGTGGGGTGCTCATAAAGATGCATATGGTTAGTGGGTACAAATTGAACAGATGACGAGAGGAGCCAGGTAAAAATAAATAGAGAGAGTCTGAACAACAGTTTGCTTCAGGAACGATTGAGTTAAACGAGGCTCCAACGGGAGTTTATGTACCAAAACACAAAAACACCTTGCCTGTGTCGGTATCGATTCTTCAGGAATACTAATATAATCTTGATTTGTTGGCACTTACCTTCGCATCATGCATTTCTAAATCATAATTTGATCCGGCTGGAAATACTTTGCGAGTACGGAGTTGACTCGTATTCTCAAAATTTCACGGCAAGAACGAACCGTATTAGGGCCCTTATTTGCAACATCACCCAGCCCAAAGAAAACGGGAAGACGCACGGTAGATTGCTAAATAAACTGCTCTTGCCTTGCCTTGAACGCAATTTCTTTCCCGGACATTATGTGACCCGGGGCATTAATTATCAATAAGCTTTTGATAGAACTAGCCAAAAAAACACAAACGCATTATAATTCAATGTAAAGAAATTGGCCCAATCGGCCATTCATTTGGCAGATACTGAATGACAAAGCGTCCTCTGAAGTGCAGAACGTAATACATATTTCGTGCAGCGTAAGGGGGCTATAGCACCTTGCGACCAGAATTGACCTCAAAGTCAGCTGTTTGTTATGATTTGGTTTTGGGTGAGTAGATTTTGAAGCTCACAACCGTCAGAACGGACATTTCCCCTCGTTTTAAAGACATTTCATCGTCATCAAATTAGTTATAATCCTACTTAAAGGACGTTTTTCATTTACCAAGTATGGCAGCTTTTTCAAGAAACTCACTTGATGCCAAGCTCGTTCATGGAGTGAATGAGACACGAAAGGATGGATAACATCAAGTAATGTTGAGCATACCGTGATGCTAAGACATTGATTGTCCAGGAGAGCATAGAACCGCCCAAACGGACATTTCTCTTCGTTTTCGAGATACTACAGCGAATTCAATAGTTTTACTGCTATTAAAAGGAAGGTTTCCATCTCACACACTCGTTCGTGGAGTGAATGAGACACATGAGGACGGAAATCTTTATGTCTTGAAGATCATGCCGTGATCCAAAGACATCGATCTGCCAGATTGGCATATCAAAAGCAATGGAATCGACCCTCATCAAAATCGGAAAGTGGACGACAGTCAATCCCATAGTTAGGCAACACATCCAACACCAACAGGGCCATTGCGGTCGTTAGGGCCGTCACCCACTCTTTGAATTAACTGTAACTCTCTAAGCAAGGGACTACATTGAAGTGCTATCCAACAAACTGCATGGCGCATCAAGCGCACACTTGTGCATTGATTTTGTTCTGAAATGCAGGCAATACAATTGATTCGACCTTCGCTCTGTTGACAATCCAAGTGGATCATATGGAGAGTGAGTGGCCCAAAAATAATGGACGGGAAGAAAGAATAACGGATATCCAATGCTCTTTCCTGCCAAATCTCTGGACAGCCTGAGAGCATGGCGGTAATGTGGACGTGATTGGGAAGAAGCGGCCAGAGAAGCCTGTGAACCTTCGAATCTTTGAGCCCTAATGACTGGGTTATGCGGCAAATGTTGGATTATACCATGAACTTCTAGAGATTTCAACTGCAAACAAAAGCAAAAATTTCTTATCTCCTAAATCGTTCACTTTATTACTAATAAGCATGTCATATGATCACAAAATCTTGCTGAAGTAATGATCTTGGCCAAATTTGAGCCCAAATCCATGCCTTGGGAACTCCAGAAATATACATTGAAAGCAAAATTCAAATTTTCCGTCTGAAACGAACCACTTTACAAGTAAGTAATATAGAGTGACCTGTCTGTAATTGAAGAGATCTACGTTTCTTATTTTATTACTTTGATTCGGAAAGTGGCTCGGAGTTGCTACGACCAAGAGCAGGCCGATTTGGCGGGAAGCTCGTTCACATTCTATATTTCTTTAAGTTCGTGAATACGCATTAAGTACATTGTGCCTTAGTTGACGAACTCATCAGATGAACATTTATATGCAATTAGGAAAGCCCTTCTCAAAAAAGAATTTCGCTCTTTTTAGTGTGAAAAGGTTATTATCAATTTGGATTAGATACACAATGATTCATTTAAAAACAGTGTCAGTGTCATGGCCAATTCGACTTAGAAAAAGGTGATTTCATTTTATATAGCCAAGCACATTCCAGGTTGACTGATAACCATTGAACGAGAAGGTTATTGGATACATAAGACGATCCCTAAATTGGAAAAAATTCTATCTAATCAGGTATTCCATCTTTTTCGTCTGCTAGAATCATTTTCCCGGTTTTACTTTCGATCCACATCACTCAAGCACGTTCTCATCCAAAAGGTGGTTCTTTGTGAGCTTTGACTTTCTTTATCGCGAATGGAAACTCGTTAATTTGAAAGATATCTAGTTGAGCGCTTTTATCCTCAGGCTTCTTCATCTTGACCTTGTTCACTATCATTGACGCCAATCACTCTTCACGGGATCCATCCGAATTGTCGACTGAGTGAAGGTAAAATTAGGTCAAATCAGAGCAAAGATCAATACAAAAGTGAGTGCATGAAGAGCCATGCAGTTTGTTGGATAGTGCTTTTTGGTAGACACTTGCTTGGAGAGCCACAGTTGAGTCAAAAGGCGGGTGACGAACCCGAGAGCCCCGGTGATGATGAAGTGTTGCCTTACAATTGAATTGATTGTCATCCGACTTTCGTTTTTGTGGAGGGTCAATTCCAGTGTTGGATATGCTCTTCTGGAGCATCAATGTCTTAGCATCACAGTATGTTCGACATCACCTGATGTTATCCATCCTCTCGTGACTCATTAACTCCATGAACGAGTTTGGCATCAAGTGAGTTTCTTGAAAAAGCTGCCATCTTTTGTGGGGAAATGTCCGTTCTGACGGTGGTGAGCTTCAAAATCTACCCACCCAAAACCAATTCTTAACATACAGCTGACTTTGAGGTCAATTCAGGTCACAAGGTGGCAGGATTACCTCGACAATGTATAAACTTTAGATTGCTCAAGAATTTCGCAACATGATGACTAGAGTCAGGCCAAAAAAAAAATTATCTAAAAAATATTTTCCACATATTTTGGGATTTTGGGGCCAAAAAAATCAGTCTTGTCCATTCTCATTTTTTTTATCTTTCTTTTCTTCCTGAGATGATACGTAACAAAGAGAAAGATGACTTCTGAGAACAAGGACTTTATTCAGTTGTGGATCAAATAGGACACAAATCTAATCATTAAGTGAGCAAAAGTGCCCTAAGCAATAGCACTAGACTCTCGAAATTAATCAATTGGATACTGTACCATAACATCAAAATCATGTAAAAGTGTCCTAATGTCAAGCATTGTAAAAAAGAAGATTTAATTGCGTGTTAATAAAATAAAGAAACTAAAAAGATCACCCAGTATATACAATTGTTTTCCTAGAATTTGGTAACAGAAAAAGGCAATAAACAGGACAAGACAATTTTTGCCAATGGCAGCAACGTTTTTGCAATTCATTGCATTTTTTTGTCCATTTCCATTTTTTTCTCGACTTTTTGGCACTTGCTCTTTTTTGTATTTTTGTACTTTTTGGCATATTTTCCAACTTTTTCTCATTTTTTCCCAACTAACCAAAAAGTTCGGCTAAAAATGGCACCTGGTTTTTTTCTTCAAGTTCTACTAATCTAGCCAGCATGGACATGGCAAGAATCTGCTTCTTAGGGATAGCAGGTTCAATTACCAGTGCTTGAAGATATTATGATGTAATATTCCTTTTCATCTATGTCTTGCTTCATATGGAAGGCAAAAATTAAGTCTCTATAAGTTGTGAAGGAGAATGCGCAAATGTACGACCCAACACAAGCACGATAAAAAAATCGTCAGAGCAAGGTTCTAGCTTAAGGCATTACGAAATTCTTGAGCAAGCGGGAGTTTGACAGGTCAATAGAACATAGTTGATTTGAATTTTCTTCTACATAGATCCCTTGATTTTCGGATCGTGTTTATCATTTACTTTCGAGTCCCCTTAAGCCTAGCTATGACTTTATGGAGTTTTGAACTCTCACAATTTCCCAAGTTAGTCATAAACCGAGGTCAGACATTGGGCCACATTAATATAAAGAGGCCATCAGGGCTACTTAAAATCAGCGCAGAGCAGACGAGTTTACTTTAAGATTGTGAGGTTTGGGAAATAAATGTAGCGCAATTTAACTCTTCAAAAGAAGGTTTTATGGTCCTTTTCTATCTCAAGCTGAAACAAGACATAATCCTGTTGCCCAATAAAATGGGGCAAATTGAGAAATAAATGAAAATCGAGGGCTTACCTTGTAAAAGCTGGTCTTAATTGGTGAACATGACATTTCAAAAGCAATTTATGCACGGTTTATACTGATTTCAATTTCAAGATGCTTCATACACTTCATGTAAGATTAGCTTGAGGGATTCAACAGTGTTTCCAAAATTTGGCATCGGAAAATTGATAACATTGCCTGATCGTAGCCCAATCTGAGTTGAGAATCTCAATCAACTAAATGTGTGTTTGGATCAATGTAGGGGTCAAACGTTTAATTGGATGAGCCACAATCCATTCATGTAATAAAGTTACATTAGTTCGTTGCTTTTTTTTGCGAAAAAATAAGTGTAATCCCATTAGATTTCTTCCATGTGCAATGCTTCATGGCTTACCTGTCACTATGGTTAGAGTTTCCTCTATTGAATGTGCAATTGAAACACTTTAATGTGTGCAGGTTTATTAAGACAAAGCATTTTCTTCCATGTCATGGCAGAAAATGGTAGGTGATTCAAAACGGCCATGGATACTTCAAATGCTTGACCTAAATAAAAACCAATAGCAAATGATGAAAGAAAAAATAATAGCTCTATCCTTGCTAACTAGTGTGTACAATTTAAAAGCAAACAAGTCTGAAACTAACTTCAATTTGAGCAATTCCATAGATATGGTGAAACATGAGGTAGATAGTTTATTGATTGCTGCAAAAGTATTAACCATAAGCTTTAAATAGTAGCCAAAAGAAATGAACATCTAGTCATTTACATTGGAATGATATTTGAATCTGTCACACATACAACAGGGCATGTCAAGTGAAGGAAATTCAAGGAAAAATGTGGCCTGGCACTCTGATTTTGTGCATTTTGGGGAGGCAGAACGAGGACAAACATCACGGTTAGCTCGCACTCTCCGCCCATTGAATTTTCAATAATCAAGTGATTTTGAATGAGCTGTGATACAAAATCCAACAAAATGAACATGTTTGGTGTAATTCAGTGAATGCACTATCAAACTGACTCATTAACACAATGCTTTTTGCTTAGACGAGCGTGTAAAATGTATATAAGTGTCAAAATTCAATGCATGCAGTGCTATTTTGCTGGTATGTATTTGATTTTACTACATGTAATAACATCAGTTGTATATGAACGCGTTCACTTGATAAGCCCTATTTGCATTACTTTCAAGTCATTTTGACTAAAAATAGACTAGCCTCATAGCAGCCCTGTTTATGATTGATTGTAGTGGCAAAATTCGAACACCATTCACACCATTCATGCTCGAGTGATATTTCTTGATTAGTGTCTTGTATGGATATAACTTGTAGAGTGAATCGCTACTTCGTTGAACATATGTGATCTAATTTGTGTCGTGTAGCCGCACCATGGCTCGCACTGTGATCAAACTGAATTTTAGAGATTTTTTGCTGATGTTGTTTGAAAGTAATAGGTCAGGTTGTGTGTAATTATGCCACTAGTAATATTTTGGCTCCATATCAAAATACTTTCGCTTCAACAAGCCAATGAATAGAAATCTATATTAAAATTTATGAAGGTTAGCTAAAGATCTTGCTTATATTTTTTATCTATGTAATGGCGACAGCTGTTCGTTCGTTTTCCCATCACTTCTCAAGAGGGCATGGAAGCACGAAATGGTTGTACTAGGGCATTTTAAAAATCCACTTCTCACCCTCATGGTATTGAAAGAAGACCTTTCTGACACGATTGTTTCTGACGATTAACCGTTTTCATTGGCAGGTCTACCGCAATTTGATCGGAAGTCATGATCCCAAATTTAGTCATTTAGCTCCATATTCGGAGCGTCGACCCGTTGATTAATATGCGTCTAAAGCCGCTTTGCAGCTCGATGTGGTTCCTTTAAGTTCTAGGATCAGACTACTAGTTTTAAAAATTTCATTAAAATAATCACTTACAAGTTGTGATTTGACCAAAATGTGAGAGGAATGGATTACGAAAATAAGCTAGTTCGCTGACAATTCATACCCAAAAATAGGCAATTATGGACTCTTAAAGGGTCATGACCGACGACTCTATTCCCTAAAGGGAAATTACAATGTGTTCACACACACAGAGCTATACTTCAATGCAGACATTGCCTAGTACCTAGCCAAATTGTATCAGGGTTCAACCGTCCGAACCCACCACACTCTATAGCATTCCTGATATTACTTTTGAGGGCGTCAGTCAGGTCAGGGGAATCTGTAGATAATGGTCGAGTTGAAATCTGTGGTCTATAAACCCTTAAAGGTAACGAAAAGTTCATCAAACTCACAGATTTGACTCAACTAAGTCATTCATCTAGCTGACAGAAAGAAACAACGCCTATCCAAACTCCACGTTTATTATTATCGTTAACATCCTTCCCAAAGTTTTGACGGGACTTGGATGGCCAGGGAAATGGCAACCTCCGACAGTTGCTAATAACCCAGAGTGGCCGAAACTTAACGTTTGCGGTGCATCTTGTAAGAGTTGCGGCGCAACCAACAAGCCCGACGAGAACCACCCTTGGTTTGGTTGAACTTGCGGCCGTGACCCAAGCCTCGGGACCGTTTGCCAGCGGCAGTTAGACCTCTCAGCTCTCTGTGCTTCATCACGGGTCGGATGATCCAGTTGATCTTGGCATCCCGACGAATGGCCTTGTGGGCGGGATCAATCATGATAACCTCGAAATACTTGTAGGTCGAATCCTGACCCACCCAGTAAGAGCTGAGCACTCTCAGACCCTTAAGTCTTCGGCCCACGCGCTCCTGCAAGAAGAAAAGCTCGGATTATCCTCTTTCCTTTTGATGGCCTTTGAGTGCCAGACAATTAACGTCGTTTTCAGACTTCTAAGGAAGGTATTGTGCAATCATAGTTTTCATGCTACAAGGGTTGTTTTCATCTGTTTCTTTGGGGACAGACACACTTTGATTGGGTGTGTATATTTACCTCTGCAATGGATTGCAGGTTCCTCTCTGGCTTTTGTTGCTTGACGGCACCGGAGCTCTTGGGTTTACCGTAAGGGCAACCCTTAGCCACGGGACGTTTACGTCCACCCCGACGCATGGCAATGCGGTAGATCACATAGCCTAAAAAATCACATCAAAACTTGTTCATCTCAAGTGTTAACCATAAAGACGCGGCACCCCATGCCAACGAACTATCAGTCAAATGGTGTATGAGAGCGAGTTATCCGCACGGTGTGCTAAGCGTGGTGCATGGAACATTCATCATTGAAAAGGTACCCGAATCTGGACGAGATTGGTCCGGCCGAGTGTTTACCTTGCTTGTTCTTGTATCCCAGACGTCTGGCCTTGTCGGGACGAGTGGAGCGGGGAGCTCGGTGAACTTTCGTCAATTGGCGATATTGCCAACACCGGACGCGGAGCAGGTAGCGAAGCACATCGCTTTGCTTCTTGCGATAAAGCTCCGACATATACTTGTAGGCTCCCATGCTAGGTACAGAAAGAAAAGTGATGTGAATCAGTGGTATGCGGAAGGGGAGATTAAAAGTCTTACTTGCTCGCTTGCCTTCACGGCCGGAAAAGGAGGATTTAGAAGGGGGAAACTACAATCGACAGTTGACGACAGATTCTAGAAGTACTTTGGAGTAAATTGCAGTTTCAAGCCTGAGGTGATGATTAAAAAAATAAATAGCATTTTTTTGTGGTATTACATGTATTTTAACGATTAGACCAATGATTTTGTTGGGGTTTGAGGTAGAAAATTGCTTCATGTTCGTTGGATTTTGTTTTCGAATAACTTCCTTAAAATAAACAAAGGCATAATCAGTCGGAGAGCCCGAACTTAGCACGCAACCTGGGTTTAAATGATGAAACGGGATGTAATTTTCCGCAAAGATTACATCGTGGCTCAATTTTGTTTCCTGTGTTGAATTTTAAGCACATTGTGATGCTACAAGTTCCAATGCCACTTTAAAACATTAACAATTGTTCCCACATTTAATACATGGGACATATGGATATCAGGGAGTGCCTATCAAACTAGTAGCGTTTATTTCAATTAACACATTTCCCTGAAACATAATCAGTCCTCAGACTCTCCCGATCTTATGCGAGATTTCCCAGTCCATGCCTACATGCATGCAGGAGATCCCAACATAGCTCTCTGTGTTCCTCAATCATGGCCTTGATAGACAGGAGATCCTAGAGGACGCTTCCATCGATCGGTGCTCTTCCTCTCCTCCCTTCCTCCCTTAATTCTATGTACGGGATGTCACTGTTATGGAACGGGTGGCCAACAGCTTCAAGCGTGCTCCTTCCGTCAGCACTTCCCTCCATCTAGCTCGATTTGATTCTGTGTATGTAAGTATGTAGCATGTAGGGTGGTAGCTCCGGTAGCGACTCCCCGCCAAGTTCTAGTACAAGAAATTTGAAGATGGAGATTCTGACGTAGTTAGCCCTCGTTCAGAAGGACCTTTATGGGACGTTCTGGGCATAAATTCGAAATGACAAGCCCGAGAATGAGCCACATTTGATGACACCTAATTGACGAACTCCATCCACTTGTGACACCAGAAGCTTCTGTCCGTCGCCAATTGGTTCACTCTTTGTCATGGTAAGTAGTATCATGTCTTGTGGGGCAATTTAATGATATACTTCCAAGAAAACTGTCTTTACGTTGGGAACATTTTATGTGATATATGAGTCATCTTGCAATCGGTTGAGCTCGGAATTACCCGCCCAAAGGTGATGGGAGCCTTAGTAGAGAGAGAGAGAAAGAGAGAGAGGTGTTCCTTGAGTCATTGTTGGTCATTGGAAAATAAGCCGATGTTTCTGTTGGATTCATGAGGTGCCGGAATGTAGCCCACATAGTCTTAATTACATCTTCACTTTCTTAGGTGGTTCATCCTTGACAGTAGAGCAGCCTCAGGCAAAGCTTCACTACGACTCACTCATATTGATCCAGGTACACTCGGTTTGATCCAGTTTTCCGATAGGCTCCAAGTAAACTACCACCGCCGTGTTTTCCTCGAATGCTCTAATAGTGTGTCCCTCTTAGACTCTTAGCTGCTTGTGGCAGATATAATCAATCAGCATGAAGGGCACCGTTGTAAGGATTTCATTTATATTTCATCAGTCCCCCTTTTGCATGGTTCAGTTTACCTTCACACCTCCAGTACAAACAGACAACGAGTGAGGGGAATTTTTCGAGCCGAAAGGCTTATCTCATTTGGCATGTGACCTCAATTCCACGGAGCTGGCTCACGTCAAGTGGGTAGGTAATGTTCAAATGTGAATGATTTTTTCAGGCAATCTTGGCGGAGGCTGAGGACTCGTTCCTCGCTGGCGATCCCACACCCGAAACCAAAATGATCCCTCGGCCGAGTAGTGTTCATGTGGAGAATGATCCTTCGGTCTATTCTCAACCAGTGTACCATAAACAGTCATCCAACGCTTGTGGACAGTGCATTGACAAGTTCAAGAATGGCATTATTGGGGGCATGGAAAGATTCTTCTTCCAGTATGGCAAGGCGGTGGCCAATCGACCGAGTTGTTTCATCATTCTGTGCATCGTCATTGCGGCTGCCAGTGGGAGTGGTCTTATGAAGTTCAGGCAGGAAAATGTGGGACACAAGCTCTGGATCTCGGATGAGTCAAATTCTAGGAAAGATACAGACTGGTTGTGGGATAATTATCCCCCATCAGTGCGAATGGCCTCCATGATTTTTGAGGCCGATGATATTCTAGTCCCCGAGGTTTTTCAAACCATGTATCGAATACATAAGGAAATCGAGGCTATTGAGACCAAACTAGGAGAGAGTTGGAAAGATCATTGTCAGTTGTTGCCCGTGTTTAAGGCACCAGATCTAAGTCAGATTTTGTCGTTCGGAAAACGAAGGAGAAAACGCCAAGCTGCCAATGAAACTCAAGACGATGAGGACTTCAGTTTTGATTTTGACTTTGAAGATAACGATTTCTTCGCTGAAGACGATGGCTTTGGGGAAGAAAGCTTGGACGACATTGGCGATACTCCTCCAAACAATGATGATATGCTGAGCATTGCCGAGGCGTTTAGTGCCAGTTCATATCCAAAACCTTATTGTGATATCGTGGCTGGTATGGAGACGGCTTGTTTTGAAATGAGCTTACTCGAGTTGTGGGCTAAAGACGGAGTCTATTCTTCTGAAACCGATGATGCTATCGCAAATCTCACCAAAGAAAAGATTATTGAAAAGATCAATTCTGTGAACACGAGTGGAGTCTTCCTGAACAAGAGGAACTTCACCACATTGCTCTCGGGAGTTGAATATGAAGAAAATTCCCAAAACATTGTTCGAGCCAAAGCCACGGTGATCTGGTGGTTCGGTCGGATGAATGGTACTGAAGCTCTCCTATTGCCAGTCAAGGAGCGACAAGAGCCCATTACTTTAGGCACTCTGGAGTTTGAGGGTCAAATGCTTGACGTGATGCTCAATCAGAGTGGATATCCGGATGGGCTGAAATCCTTTCCGAATACAAGAAGAAGCTTTGGTGATGTGGCGGGGAGCACAATTCTCGGCGATGTGGGCAAACTTGGCATTGGATACACGATTGTCTTCATTTTCGTTATGATAATGCTCGGACAATTCAACTGTGTGGAACAGAGGGCATTTCTCTCTTTGACAGGGATCTTGGGTGTAGCCATGGGGATCGTAACATCCTACGGTATCTGCTCAGCCATGGGCTTGTTCTTTGGGCCTATGCACGGGGTCTTGCCGTTCCTGTTATTGGGCATTGGCATCGATGACATGTTTGTGATCATGCAATGTTTTATCACACTTAGTGACGACGAAAAAAAGCTCCCGCTCACGGATCGGTTTGGTGCAGCAATGCAGCATGCTGGTGTGGCCATCACAATCACTTCGGTCACTGATGTGATCGCTTTTGGGATCGGAGGATCCACTGTCATCCCAGCCTTACAATCGTTCTGTCTCTATGCCTCCGTGGGTATTGTGGCCACCTACTTCTATCAATGCACCTTCTTCGTGGCTTGGATGTCCATCGATCAAAGACGGATCGAAGATAAACGTGATGGTTGCTTCCCTTGTTGGAAGCACTCGAATTGGACTCCCAATGCTTGGAGTCAGAAGAGCTGCTTGAGCTCTGCCTTCAAAGGTATTGGTCATTTGCTCACAAAATGGCCCATCAAAATATTTGTAATCATATTCACATTGGCTATTGCTGGTTGTGGAATCTGGGGAAATGTGCTTTTGGAGCAGAAATTTGACATCACGTGGTTCTTGCCCCCAGACACATATATTGCCCAGTGGTTTGCTAAAAACAAAGAATACTTCCCGTTCGGGGGCGACCGAGTCACAATCTTTTGCCATGACTTGGACTACCAGCATGACTTCGAATCCCTAGCCCAATTGTCAAATAGCATCAAGAATCAAACGGATATCGTTGACGATGTGGACTCGTGGACGGATCATTTCACCAAGTACATGAATAGTCATTTTCTTCCCATGTCCCAGCGACCCAAGTTACCAGTATTACGCCTCAACCAAAGTTACTTCGATGATAAGCTTGCACAATTCTTCTTCAGTCCCCCTGCTGTACCGTACATCCGGCCTCAACCAAAGTTACTTCGATGATAAGCTTGCACAATTCTTCTTCAGTCCCCGTGGTGGCAAATATCGTGAGCAATTCGAGTTCGCCAAGCCTTTGCAATGCGGGGAACCCGCTTCCAAGTTAGTCCTGAGCACCATCACGTTTACCCACAAGATATTCAGTGGTCCCGAAGAGCACATCCCGGCCATGAACCGCATCAAAGTTCTGATTGCTAATGCGAATATTTCGGGCAGAATCTTTCCTTTGTCACAGGGCTACACGCTATGGGAAACGGACGAGATAATCGCAGTGGAGCTCTATCGCAATCTTGCTTTGGCTGTGCTTTGCGTGTTCTTAACCACGTTGTTCCTCATTAGCAATATTGTCACTTCTTCCTTGGTTCTTGTTTGTGTCATACTCAGTCTTATTGACGTAGGCGGGTTCATGCACTTTTGGGGCCTTACCATTGACACGGTCTCTTCCAATAATCTAATAATTGCCATTGGCCTCTGTGTAGACTACAGTGCTCATATCGCCCACCGATTTATGGTCGAACGCGGGACCCGGAATGAAAGAGCACGCAAAACGCTTCAAAATATTGGTCCTGCTGTGCTTAATGGAGGTTTCAGCACATTTCTGGCCTTCATTCTTCTGGCTGACTCCAAATCCCACGTGTTTAGTTCCTTTTTCAAGATTTTCTTCCTCGTGGTGACCTTTGGATTGTTTCATGGTTTGGTGTTCTTACCCGTAATTTTGAGCATCTTCGGGCCTGGTCCCAATGCCATTGAAATTGAGCTCCACGAGAACGAGTTAAATGTTATTGAGAATAATGAGCGTATGATTGGCACAGAGCTCAGAGATACAGCAGTGACTGTCAATGGAACCGAAAATGGCTCCACCCTACAGAACCGATCCAAAACATACGAAATTTAAACTAACGTGTCATTCAGTCAACGTAACGGGTGTCAAGAATGAGTCTTAAATTATGCAAGAATCTAACATGAGATCTGAAAGCTATATTGGAATTCACTAATCTCCTCATCTTTTTGCTTCTTTATGAATAAACCTTTACAAATGTGGCCTTTGTCAACAGCAAATTTTCATTAAAAACGCTCGAGAAATTATACAAAAAAAGAGCAAACAAACTTGCCCACATGTAGGCACCAACCAGTTCAGGAGTACGATAGGGACTAATTTGTCTTCATATCAAGCAATATGTTGATGCATAGGAAAGCTCTGTCATATGAACTTCCGGCATCGAAGTTTGAACCAATCATTCCTGGAACAAGTTTCGTGCTCAGGGCATTTTGCCTCTCGGACAATTCGCCTACATTAGCTTCTTAGAAGCTATGTTACGACACCTTCTATCTCTGGGGAGAAGATTCTGACCACTTGGACGCTACCTCTTAAACCATTTACCCCAACAGTTTCCAAGGAAGTCTGTCCTAAAATCATTATAAACTTTTGCAAACCCTCATATATAAAGGCGCAAATTACGCAATTGAAATTGTGTCCCAACACTTGCCATTGCCGCTCGTCATTCATATTCTATTTGTTGGAGCTATTTAAGATAAATGAATGAAAAACTTACATCTGCAGTCAATATCATATCTGCAACCTTTTTGGAACTCTTATGTCCAAAGGAAATCTGCAAAAGATCAGGAAAATTACAAAGTCACGAATTCCTTCCCCTCAATTGGACCCAAATTCATGAAATTCATTAGGGGTCGGACATATATTTTTAAGGTTAATTCAAGTTTTGAAGTGCTGGATTTTTGGTTTTGGTGAAATTTGGGAGAGGCGTACTGTAATCGAAACGATATCTTCTTGCACATTATTTTATTCTAAACAACCCGAAGGATGAAAAAATTTAATTGTAACTATATTCGTAATCTATGTTTTTTGCAATTCCATGATTTATTGCGAGTACCTTCATTTTGACCATCTCTTTCCAAGAATGGATGAGTTAGTTATTATAAAAGAGTAATGTAAAGGCATATGTTACGGTTTTCGACGTTCTTTTCACTAAGTTGCCTGTGCACGATTGTATTAGATTCTCACACAATAATGATATTGACTTTACAAACCATTCAGTACATTTTTCGTTACTATGAATTCAAGTTGGTTTTTCTAAATCTAAACCTGAGCTTAAAAGTTGAAGTAATTAGTTTGCTTTGAAATCAAATTTCATTATTATATTTATTCTTTATTGCGACAGATTTGTCATTAGACTATTGGCTGATTTACAGTTTAACATGATGACATTTGTTCCTTATTACGCGTACGGTGTCTTCTCTATGGAAGTTTTGGGTTAGGCAGCAGAAATTGCTTGATAATGTTTTATGCGCTTATCGTTCCTCGGGTTGAGAACTATCGCAGAACTGGTTTGACGTTGCAAAAAAGTAAGACGTTGCTGATAAAATTGCAGAATTTACAAATGGAATAAATTTCTGTAAAAGTCGGATATAGAAATTGTGACACTTTTCTTGCCAATTTCTGCAAGCCCTGTCATTGGTATTGTAAGAAAGGTGTTGGCCCAAAAACTCGAAAAAGAAAATAAGGATAGGACTGTCTCTTGTATTTACCTGCCTTTATTAGCTAAGGGAATACGTATCTAAAATAGGTTATTTTGAAAATTTAGCTTTGATCAAAAATTGAAATAATGAATTTAATCTTAAGGTACCTGAAATATCTGCCCTAACCTGCCTGCTTCAATGATACTCAAACAAAAAAGTATACTCTTTGCCCATTTGAACTCTATATGGACATATCAGTGAGCTGAGCTGATTTCCCACTTTATTTAGCCGAATGTTCACATAAGATGTCTATAGAAGATAAAACTTTTGGGTTTGAGATGTTCTTGACATTTTGACAACATTCTTGACAACATGTACTTTATGTTCATTAACACCCGATCCAAAAGCTACTGCATTATCTTTAGGGGACTATACAGGGCGACCAGGATTAAGCGGAACAGTACACTTTTTTATGTCTAATTTATATGTTTGAAGCCTGTATCATTAAATATTACTGGTTTCGGATTGATCGAACATCTGTTTAACACATTTGGTACAAATGTAATTCTGTATGATCAAAATCAGTCCCAGAACACGGATCTAAAAGAAGTAGCAATTGAACTTCATGAAGCAGGGAACAGCACCCAGAAAACTTGCGAAGAGTCTGAAAAACCTCAAAATGAGCAAACAGCAAAGGTGCTTTACAATTGGATGGGATGAAATCTTGGAAACGTCTTCATATGATCTGGTCGGATGAGTATATTTTTACTAAAAAAAATCGTTTCCAATGCTCCCAATTCATGACCAAGGTTTGGGTAAAAACCTGGAGAACATTCTGAGAACCAGAGGACGATATTTCGTCGCCAAGAACTAGCCTCCGCCAAGAACTAGTCTCAGTCATGGTGTGGGCTGATGTGACATCCAATGGCCTCAAATCGCTCCTCATCTTCATACCCGAGGGTGTGACGGGTCAAAAGATAATTTACCAAGACCTGTTAAAGACAAACGTCTTGCCATGGGCCCCAAGACACAACTAGGGTGACCCAGGTGCTTCCAGAAGGATGAGAACCTTAGCCACACGGCTAACGGGAAACATTTTTGGCACCCTTCCTCTCCAGACCTCAACATCATGGACTTTTCCATTGAGCCCATTCTTGAGAGGAAGGTCGGGGTCAAATCGTCCTCCAATGTCGGTCCCCTCAAACAAGCATTAGAGGCTGATTGGGCAGACCTCGAACCTGTCATCATCCGTCCATTTTGCCATGGCTTATCGAATTTGAAGTTACATGCTGTAAGATTCTTAGTTTTTATGATATATAAACTTAAAGTTGTCCCGCTTATTCATGGTCGCCCTGTATGTGTTGTGTATTAGATGACGATCGTTTTACTTAAAGATAACATTAAATACTTAGTGAATCGTTACTCATCTCTTTGCCAACTTGATCTCAAAACGATATGTTGAAGCTATTGATTTTGTCAGTTTTGGGGCTTGAAATATCTGCCTTGGTTTGTGATCCAGGATGGGTGCAATCGTTTGACCGATGTGATCCAGGTCTAGCATTCTTGGTTGGAGGATCTCATTTTGCTTTGGATAAAAGGCTTGGCTTTTCCAACACCTCCGAAATATTTGCGCTATCAAAAACCCTGGCAGATTACCCTAGACTCATTGACGCACCCATCATGACTTGGAAGGATGACCACGTTCTAGTTTGCGGGGGTCGGAACCAAGGGGGTAAAATGTTTTTTTTTATGGAAGAGTCATCAGATATTAAACGTACTTCATGTCATTATTTTTGCAGAAGATGATCCAGTATTAAACGAATGTTGGGATTACTGGCCCTGTTCCAATGAGTGGAAAGTCAGTAGCACCCCTCCACTGTTGACCACCAGAGTTGGAGCATCCTTTGTCACGGTCTCCATCCAAGGAAAACGATACCTATGGGTTTTGGGAGGATCGGAATCGGATGAGAGCCAAAGTTTAGTTACCACTGAACTGCTGGATTTTAGCACCAACCAATGGTTGCCAGGACCCAATCTAGCCTATGGACGATTCAGTTCTTGTGCCTTAGACTTGGGCGAAGGGTCCGTGATGATGGTTGGCGGTTTTCCAACTTACACGAATACGGAAATGATCCATTTGGAAGATGGTAGTTATTTATCTCAGAACGAGAGTTTGAACGAATTTCGTTGGGGACATGGGTGTGCGAATCTCCCAGATGGTAGGCAACTGGCGCTTGGAGGATTGGATGAAAACTTCCTTTCCAAGTTGTCCACCGAAATATACGACGGAACCAAGTGGTTGATGGGTCCAAGCCTTCCTTCGTCTAGGTCAGGCATGACTGTTCTGAATTTGGATGGAAGACCAACTCTTTTTGGTGGGGTTCAACTGTCCGTCATTTGGCACACCGAAGTCCTTGCATTGGATCTAGATCAGGGTGAATGGGTGGAGCTCCCAGAAAAATTATTGGAAGCCCACACCTCCGGAGCTGGAACTCTTGTGCCCAATTCAATTTTTGATTCTTGCCCATGATGTGTCTATTCATTTACCAGAGATGTTTTAAAAGGGTATGTAAGTTTTCCATTCGTCGGAGAGTGAAAAATTGAGACTGGATACAAAATTCAAGAATTTTAGTAATATAACTTCTTTTCGTCGAGAAATATGTGAACAGATAAATAAAAATTTCACGATGTTTTTTTTTTTCTTTTTACATTCCAAAAAAATACAGAAAAAAATTGAATAAATTGAAAAAATGGGTTGAAAATTGAAAAAAGGTTTAGGAACAGTCATTTCATTGATGAAGAGGGGGAAGGGGGCACAGAAGGTAAGAGGGATCCTTGCATTTGAAAATACAGGATCAGGATCCCTTACAACACATATTGTGAGAAATTTGAGATGAATAATGTTTTCAAGATTAGGTTCACTAAGGTAAAAATAACACCTTGCCTATTCCTGACATTTGTTCTCTCCTAGTTGGTTTTCCTGACCGCTAACCCTTCCTCCAAAATAAGGTAACAAATAGCATCAAGCCACCTATGATCACTCGGTGTGGAGTGGGCCCATCTTTTTGCTTGGAGTCAGCCATCGCAACTTAACGTTGGAATAAAACAAGTCAAATAGTTGTTTAAAGATATATAAATATATTGACTCATTTCTCAAAGACGTTGCTTCACAGACGCAAACAGTTGCATGTCTTTTAACCAGTTATTAAATTTGAGTTTCATCTACGCTCTTAGTGTATTGTTTGTAACAAGAGGATTGATATCAATGAAACAAAGAGAAGCTGGGGCAAGCCCTCGCTCTTCTTTTCAAACTCGACGGCATGAAATGGTGAACGCATTCAAGGTGTCTTGACCGTATGGCCTTTCTTCAAAGCCTCACCTTGTTAAACTACACGCAAGGAAAGCCCCAGCTATCGAATAAATAGCTATTTTCTGAAAATTTTGAGTTGATCCGACGAGCCCTTGAATATAAGTTAATCAGGAATTTAGATATAAATATTGTCCAAGTCTGACTTAAAAGATGTTACAGGATCAACACTTATAGATTCGCTGCGAATATTTGAGGGCAGCAAATTGAATAATGATGGAACCCAAGAAAGAAGAGAGGTGGAATTTATTGCTTTGACTAGCCTGGACTCTCGAGGGCTTGATGGTGCTCTCAAAATGCATGTTACGGCTCTACGGTCAATACAATTGACCCTAAAACCTGGATTGCGACAAAGCTTGTGGATGCTTTTGAAAACGTTCAGTAACGGATACCTTTTGTACCTTCTCTGAACATTGTACAGTCCCAACTTTTTTAATCTCTCCCAATACAATCTCTCTCATTCCTGTGATATTCCTAGTGAAGCACCTTTGGTACTTTTGAAAAACTGCTGAATTTATTGGAGCCCAAATAGGTGCAGTATCTTCAAGATGTGGCTGATTAATCGACTTGTACAGAGTTAGCATCGTGATTCAACTCACATATCAGGTTTTCGTTAATTATCCAATTTCCCTCACCTTTTGGTAGGAAATACAAAGGTGTTGATCCTGTAGCAGGTTTGAAGTCAGACTTGGAAAAGTTTTCGACCAAAGTTCCACATCAGACCTTTATTCAAGGTCTGGTTAGATCTGACAAACATGATTTGCTGGTGGATGAATTGCTTGGGATTAAATGCCCGGAGGCGGTAAAGAAGTTTGCAAAAGTTTGATATATCTGAAAATAGAGCGATCGTGCCGTTAAGAGCTAAAGATCCGAGTTTTGCGTTTTAAGTAATATAATGTATTTAAGGCCCTCAGGAACCAGGCAGGTCATTGAGGGGACTTATGAATCGTTATGAATAGTGTTTTTGGTTTAAGTAGTGATGTTTCTGTTGTACGTGAATCATAGAAATTGGGGATGCTCGTCGATCCAGGACTTGAAATTGTTGACATCCGGACAATTTCGTCCCTCTGGAGATAGGTTGTTCCATAATAATGTGGCCCTCAGCGTGAATAAGTTGTTTCTCAAATCAGTTTTTTTTTTTTTTGGTAAAGAAAGATTTCCTTTCCCATGCCATTTACGATAGTTTGTGGTAAAGGCATTTCATTGACAAAGGAAAAATAACAGTTGGACTAGAGATAAAGAAAAGACTTTACCAACCAGTAATAACATGTAAATACTTTCTCAATTTGTACGATTTTCAGACTCTTTTCTTACGCAACGAAGTAAAATCAGAAATTTTAGGACTTTTTTGCCGCACTAATGTGCAGATTGAGGCGCATCGTATTATGACTTTAACAGGTTGAGAGAAATAGGAACCCAAAGGTGAGGGTCATACAAGAAGATGGGAAGGGAGCGATGAAAGTCCGGAGGAATGCAACGAATATTGGGATGGCTGGACATTGTTTAGGTTGCGAATCCGATCACAACCCTTACCTTTTTGGTGAGGGAGAGTTGTAAAACCTAGATAAAAAGTTTTGTACGCTTGATGTTGAAAGTCAGCGATTCTGCTCTACATAGGGGAGGCAGTTTATTTTGGTACGGTTCGAGGTGAAGGCCTTGACAGGTCGAAAACGTTATGACAGATAGATTTTGGTGATAAGGAATCCCCCAACTGTAGAAGGCAGATAAACGTAAAGTTACACGGCATAAGGAAATTCACACCAGAGAACATGGAGCATCAGAGCCCCCCAAAGATTTTGAAAATGCGGACACAATTAATTATTGGGGCACTTTATTCCCTTCAAGTTTAAAAATTATTATCAAGTAATTACTAATTAGAAAAATAATGAACGCAAAAAACGATAATAAACATATTTTTCAATGGTTAAAGACATCTGCAAAAGCACTCGTACACTCTATATACTGTTGGTGTTGACAATAGGATTCACGATTTTATAACAGAACGAGACGGTCATGGTTTTAGAGCGGCTTCCCCGGAAGCCGAATGGGAACCCAGCTTAATATAATTAGGTTTTGGATATCTCATTTAGTTACTTCCCATGTACCTAATATGTTAAGATTCAATGTTCAATGCCGTCACATTGAACAAAAGGAGCAAAGATTGTCTCTTAATTGAACAAAGAGTGAGACTACTTGTTATAAGAGTTGTTTTATCGTCGCAAGAGTATCAAACAGTAGTTTTATTTCGAGCTTTGTTTCCAAATAAAATCCATCAAATCATTACCAAACCATAAACTTCAAGATTGCAAAAATGTAATAGAAAATGATGAGTAGCAGTGCTCCCACTGCCAAAACTACGGGCCATCCGATAACATCGGGCTCATACCCAGCTTTCTTTAAAATCCAACCAGCCGCTACCGACAAAGCGAAGAGGTTTTCATTGCAATTTGGAAAGTCAATCAATGGCACATCCGGAAAGATAAGGTAGCAAGCTCCATCCTTATCCTTTTCCAAAGCGGTAAGCAAGGATTTGCCGACTTCTTCAACAGTTAGTACCCTGGTCTTGGTGCTTCGTTCAATCTTGGAGAGGTCGCTAATTTCTTCTCGTAGTAATTGAGTATCGGCAAACCACGGACAAAGGGCATAAGCCTTCACGCCTAGAGAGCAAAGCCTTCTTTTATCCTATCCCAAGACTGTGCAAATCACTTGGCCAGGAATTACCATATTTAGAGAAAGGGGCGGGTCTGGCCCTGGGAAAACTCCTGGTCAATCCGATGACTCCGTGCTTGGCCATCGTGTATCCGCTAACCTCAATCTTCGAGGTGAATCCGCTAGCAATACCGGCGATGGAGGCGATGTTAATAATTCGACCACTCTGAATCGAAATCGGTTGTTTAAGGAAAGTTGTGAGGCCTGGCACAAAGAGAACCAAAAGCAATATTTACCATGTTCTTTCCCATTCTATCCAAGGCCAAAAAGGTTCCCTTTCCAACGCCTTTCAGCATGATATCCACATTTCTCTCCCATCCCAAACTTGCTCCAATGCCGGCATTATTCACTAAAATGGCCACAGCTCCAAGCTTCATTTCAGCTTCATCCCACAATGAGGTCCAATCCTCATCGTTTGTGACATCGGCTCTAAACAAGGAAGTGGCCAAAATTCAATGCCGATTCAGCGCTGACCGTAAAAACTTTCAGACTTTTAGTCATCAATTCCAAAGGTGCAAAATTGAGACTGCCTTGAAACCTGCTGCTTTTAAGCATGTCTGCCAGTCAGTTACTTCAGCCATTCCCACCTGACAAAGATGACGTTTTCCTTGCCGAACTCCTTTTGCAAATCGGATTCCGTTTGACGGCCGACCTCCACGTTGATATCAGAGAAGGCCACCTTAGCCCCCTTCTTCAGAAGAAGTTTCGTGAACTCTTTTCCAAAGCCTTGGGATCCGCCCGTGACAATCGCCACATTCCCTGTGATTCGGATGGAGCATGGTTATACACAGACACCTATAAATTTCATTTTGAATCTACCTTGAATCTGATAGCCCATGTTGAAGATTTGTGTATTCTAACCTATGAGGCTGTTCTTTGGGCTGCAGTTGATGCAGAAGTGAACCCGATAGCCATGCATTAAAGGTTCAGAGCTGAGACTGTTCAGCAGTACGCGGCAACGCACTTCGTTGTTCACGTGTAGTACATGGATCCTGTTTGTTGCAACTAACTCTCATACTGCTAGTTTGTCCTATGAACATTGAACTTGAGACCCACTCTGTTACTCACTTTATAAGAGGTCCTCACAAAGATAATATAAAATCAGTATCGTAGGCCACTGCTATTGAATAATGCTTTGGCTATTGTTATATCAAATGAAAGGCGGGTATGCCTAGGTAAACAAGGGACTTTTTGAGATAATCCTTCTTGTAGACCAAGAAACTGGAAGCTCGGAATTTTGAAGAGCTTCG
>NC_081443.1:3380090-3408940 GCF_007210705.1 Tigriopus californicus
GGGGACTTTTTGAGATAATCCTTCTTGTAGACCAAGAAACTGGAAGCTCGGAATTTTGAAGAGCTTCGGAACCTGCTTTGTCAAAGAACTTGTCGTCAAAGTAGATTGGAAATTCGTCAGGGTGTTGAATGTAAGATCTCTAATGTGGTACACGAAATCTTGTTAGCGAAGCGTGTTCAAAAACGTATCCTTAAATATTTGCGATCCAAACCCCTCTTTATCCCTCGGACTTTATTCTAGTCCTCTTAATCCAGTCTTTTAATTTCACCTTTAATGAAACGAGAGGGATTAATACATGAAATAATGCAATATCAAGTCATTTCACATATGACCATTTGAGAGGGAAGAGTTTTTCTAATATGGCCTTAATTTGCGGATAAAAATGCAGTTTTCGCCATGAGCCTTCGTTTGAGAAGAAATGATAACACTGAACTAAAAAGGGAAAAATTAAGGCTGAGTCTATGTGTATTACATATCTTTGTATTTCTTTAGACAAGCACATCACTTGAATCAAATTTGCAAACCTTTGCACATTTCGTTTGGTTTTTATTTTGTATGTTAGGCATGGTGGGAACCTTAAATAATCAATTTGATGTGAATCTAAATGTGTCTCAGCAATTGATCAGCAATAACCAATTTGTTAAACTTTTATTCTCCAACATTCAATACCAACATTTGTTTAAATTGAACATAGCATTACAAAATTGCAAAGACTATACCTAGCCTAAACGGCAGCACCTTTTATCATTTGAAAGGATTCGGATGTCCAGAAAATTTTAGCCCTCTTATCTCTGTCAGACATTACATAAACATTTATTGTCTTGATATCGTCACGTTTTCCGTTGCTCTAACGAATCACATTGATTTCATTGTTGGCAGTACCTTAGTTTCAAGTGAGACTACATATGTTTTGTTTTTTTTTGCTACAGACACAAGTAAATACTTCCATATTGTTTTACTCATCGAGATTTATCGACATATATGTTGAAATCGGCATCATTGGGTATTTGATAAACATTGACAACTCTCTCCAAGACCATTGCGTGCCATGAAAAATTGATCGCAGAATCAAATTAAGGTATCATGCTCCATGGCGCAAAAGTCAAATGTTTTCTTCCTACTAGAATGTCCAATTTATTTAAGAAGAGCTTAAAAGAACTTTGCAGCGCTCTGAACAGCGCCCTCTGCCTCGTTTAGGTGAGGACAAACAACAGTGAAGATCTTCAAGCGTCGTCAAGAGCCCAGAGCCCAGCTTTTTACAGCTCAAGAGTTTATCTTAGATCGAGAAAAGGTCGTACTATACCACAGAAGTTGGATGTTTTCTTGATCTTAGATTCACTCCTTGGCTTTAAAAAACTGGGTTCAGTTTTTTGAAGCGAAGGATCATTATAATTTTTTTGGGGGTGGAGGGGTTGTTTTTTCAGTGGCTTTTCTAACCACTACAGGGAATGTAATCCCCAGTACTATTAAAATGGAAGGGTATAATTCGTCTATTTATTACCTTTCAATCTTTATATGATATTTGGTCTACCAACGAATTTATGGTGGCAGACCGAGCTAGTCCTTGAATGTAGGGTTGATCTGGAATGCTATCTAAAAATTTGTCCAAGTTTGACTTGAAAGATGCAACCGGATTAACAAGGCCTACGTATTCCTTACGAATATTAGAGGGAAGCAAATTAAACAATGAAGGAGCCCGAGAAAGAAGAGAAGTGGACATCATTGTTCGAACTAGCCTGGATTCTCGAGGACTTGAAGGTGCTCTCAATACACACATTAAGCCTCTACAGTCACTAGAATTGACCATAAATCCTGGTTGGGACAAATCTCATGGATACGCGTACTTTTGAAGACGTACAGTATCAAATACCTTTCGTACCTTCTCTGAACACTGTACAGTCCACTTTTCTAGTCTCTCCCAATATGACACCTCTCTCAATCCTGTGATGTTCCTAGTGAAACATCTTTGGACTTGTTCGACCTGTGGGAAACCTGCTGAACTCATTGGAGCCTAAATGGTTGAAACATATTAAAGATGTGGCTGGACAATCAACTTGTACAGAGTTAGGATCTTGATGCTATCTCTGGACTTAAACGTGCGATATATCCAACCACACATTTAAAAGAGTTACCCACCTTCAATTGGATATGCTCATCGAGCTTTCCATTATTTGGAGGGCTGCACCTAAAATCTTTCATAAGTGAGACCAGCTCAATATCTTTACCGCCATTATCTACGAGTGGAGTATTCAAAGGAGTTGACCCGAAGGTCATTGAGCGGGCAATTTCATTCCGTTCAGGGCCATATTACTCTTCGTAACCCAAGAGTAGATTTTTTGTAGGTCCTTCGTCAGGCTAGTGGAATCTTGGCCATTCCTACCAGAAACTAACTGTGTATGGTCAGAAATAAGAAGAGAGACTGGCAATAATACTAAGCTTTTGAAGCAGGGCAACGAATATTATAAAAAGGAGGGGCCTTATGATGGAGTCCTGGGAACACCTGACTTGACATCATGTATGTCACTAAGGGATCCCTCGACCTTTTGCTTCCGACAATTTGCTTCCTATCCTGAATGAAGCTTGTTATCCAATTGAGAACCTTGCCTTGGATCCCAATCTCAGAATGTCTATTTAACAAAATTCAACAACATTAATTCGAGCAAAGACTCAGCTCATGTTATATAGTTCGATCTTTTCTCCATCTAATTTTCATTCATTCTCTTAAAAAAACTGGGTTCAGGACTCTCGCATTTAAACCTTTATTTTGTTTGTGCAAAGCCAAATATAATGCTTATGAGATGTAATAGATAGTCTCAAGCTATTCCAAGGTTGATAAGAAATGGCAAAAAATAATTTAAAAAAATCAAGTTTCTCTGGGGTTTAATTTCACCGGATTTACAGGATGATAGCCTTTCATAGACGTGAACATTGAATTACTAATTATTAAGCACTTCCTTCTTGGCTTTTGATAAAGATATTTAGTAAACAAGTTTGCTTCAATATGTATTTTTTTCCGTTTTTAAGGAGTAGATACAGACTATTTTGCTGCTTAACTAGTTCTTGACATAAGATAAAAGCAAGCATAAGAAAAGCACAATTTTTAAACTATTTAAGTACTAAGCCGAAAACGCACATTTTCGTAATACAATCTGATGGGAAATTATGATCTCAAAAGTTTTGATGCGTTGTCAAGCAAATAACACAAAAATCCGTGCTTTATTCTTTTTTGAATGCCAGAAGCGTTGAGGATGTTACCCTAGGATGATTTGACATGTTTCCCAGAGGAATTGATAATATATTTATTCACGCTACCTCCGTCCAATGAAAAGAACCGCAAGAGCCTTTTATGGAAACTTATAAAAGTCAGTTTCTTAACCGAGGCTATAAACCATTCGATCGAAGAACCAGAACAGAACAGTACTGTACATGACGGTCTTCCCAATCGCCTAAATTTGAATGCACTAAAGACTTAAATTAAGTATCCAGGATCTTAATATGACATGTTTGAAGCGCAATGCTCCTTTAGTACAAGCTTTTGTTTCTGTTTCAAGTGTTCAAGGTCACGGACTATTCTTGCTTCTCTCCAGTTTGTCCTCAGGCCCTGTGACCTGCACACTAGTTCCTTTGTTGTGGATACGTAAGAATGAATTCTAATCCACCCCTTGTTGTATTTTTAAGTCTCGCAGAGTTCTGAAGTCATTTTAAAAAGATGGGGTATTTGAGACTAGTTATTGTTTTAAGATCAATTCATTTGACTCGCTTCTTTGGCCATTAGCAAGTTTTCGATATCAATTCATAGGATTGTAAGTAAACATTATGTGTATCAAATTGAATTGTGAATGCATCAAACGTGCTTTTGTAAGATGTCGGCATCTTTTCGAATATTAAGAGACAATCTTCGAGATATGATGGTTTTTGAGGGGTTTTTGCCCTCTCACCTTATTCAGGCACACATAGGTGATTCTCGTTTGGGGAAAACTAAACCAATGGAAACAAGAACATCGATGGAATGCACAATGCCAATCATTTGAAAAATTTGACGTTCGTCGTTCTGCATGAAATGTTCTTTTTTCTATCAAACATCTTGAATGCCGTTCATCAAAGGTTGATTAAAACCAAGCAATAGAACATGAAGCAAATTGTTAGATTTGAATGCGTTCTCTTGTTTGATTGAACTCCATGGTTAATTCTTCAATGCTGTTTTGCAAGTGTAACCATTTAGTAAGTACTGTTCATAGTTTGCATATTCTGAGAAATCAAGCTGTTTCAATCTTAATAAAGATTATGATGTTTCCTTCTCCCATTGCAAGATCGGGTATAGTCAAGGCAAAAAGCGGCAACGACAGTATTCCAAAAGCAAAACACCGTGATAGTAAGTACAACGCATATGAATGGTCTTTGGGTCATTGCTCAGCCACTCTTTTAGGTTTCCTCGTGGCTCACATGTAGATACCGACGACGCAAGGAATGCGTCAACTTTTGCTTCTGACACCCGTCTATCCTCCCATAGACTCATACCTACCTACCTACTTACTTACTCACTAAGAAGGCGGTGTAGACGCATCCGTACGATGGGCCCTTGGCGCCACCCTGACGCAATTAGTTCTTCTCAACATCGAGGCAAAGAACAACCAGGAAGTCCCCAATGAAGATTGGGCTAACTGTTGCCGTCTATTTTTCAGGGAGAATCTTAGTCACCTTTTTCAAATCATGTGAGGCAATACGACCCGTTCTTTTTTTGGCTTTCTCCCAAGGAATGAGAAACTGCTCAACCTTAAAATTGAGCCATGTAATAAGGGCCCCTGGTTTGTTGTCCTCATTACCAGAATTTTTTCTGGAGGTTGTTGTTCGATTATGATCCATTCCACTTGAGCAAGGCAAGGAGGGAAACATAAGGCTTAGCAAGGTCCTGGCACTGCTCAGTTTAACATCCTCCGTCTAATGCCTCTTCTTTTATTTCCAAATAGTCTGAATTTGGAACTAGATAGATGAGGGAATTCAACGGTATATAACCAAATCGTGATCAGTGGCAATGTAGAATTGAATTGATCACCCTAAGAGATAAGACTTGGGATTGAAGCAACTTGAGTCCCGCGCTTCAAGCAGCCATCCTCCATGTATTATGGTTTGTTTGGCATTTCGTGAACTCCGTGGATTCTGGTTGTGAATGCAAAGCTCAGACAAGCTTTTTGGCGCCATTGACTATATTGCCATTCCAAATGCTTTTTTTCCTCCAGACCCGACCCAAAGATGAAAGGACATACACTTGTGCTTAATTTGTGTACGACAACTTGAGCTCATTGAATAACATCCATAACATCATAAGATTACAGTTGATATCAAATGGTAAGAACTAGATAATGATCCTTCAAGAGAACGTAATTGTGTAGTAAATCCTTTTAGCCTCTGAATGAGCCTGTTTTGCACGTTGGAACCTTTTGTCTCGGAGTCGTTGTGGAACAAAGGCACACCACGTTCGAAGTGGGTTCATGTTATTGGGATCAAATGCTTCGCGATTTTGGCTAATGGGAAAGCAAGGTCAGCGTTTGGAGTATTTGTGCTGGGCTCTGAACCAAATCGAAATATCATCATGCTCGCTCACCTCTTGTTAGTGGCTTGATGCTCGACGTTTAGTCTCAAATGTCAGCCATCAGCATCATGGATGGTATGCATGCATGTTTTAACAATACCCATACATAATAGACACTTTACTGACAACTACTTTGGTCGTCCCTTCCCAAGGTTGGATGGATGATTCATCCACGGACAAAGTCGATTTTTTTGTCCCGTTGCTCTTTCAAACGATCCTTCCCTCCCCAATCCCCATGCCCGATCTGACATCTTCTTATTGGGCACACACAAGCTGAACAGCTCGGTCTCCATACGTACGGCACTATGTACTATGTACGTATGCATCTATGGCTTGTACGCACTGTACTCGCACAGCAAAAGTCAGTGCTAGAGCGATCCACTAAGTACAGTAGGTTACACAGGTACCCTGCACTGCTCCGATTTTGAGCAACACTGCCAAGATTCGGTCCCAAAATTCTCCTGATTCGCATATTGGTTTTATAATGCAACACCCCAAGACATGAATTGATGAGAGAAAAGGGCGAATCCTATGTGTTTTGGACCTCACATTGTCTCCCTTTTGAATGTCATGTCGGCTGATAGCTTGGATAATATGGAACGCTCTTGTTCTGGGACAAAAGGTACGCTATACTTTGAAGGTGTGCCCGCTCAAATGGAAAAGAAGACCTTGCCGAGGATTTCTTAAAGCCTCCCCAACTCGAGGACGTGCTTGATTCGAGGATCTGGAATGGATGCTCTCAAAACAGTTTAGTCGCCTACTAGTAGGCAAAGGTGGGTCTAGGCTTCACCTATTTTTAACTCAATTCACAGGCAAAGTAGCATTGCTTTCCATTTTTCGGTCGCCCTCGTGGGCGCGATTGGCCTTGTTGCTCCCGCTCCCCATCCCGCTTCCAATCCCTGAGACGTGTGCCTTACTTTCTACAAGAAATAGAATGAGGAATTTCCGAAAACTTTTCTTGACTCGCTTCCAACAGATTTCAAGACAGTCCAGCCTCTGTACGATTCCAGTGAACACTCACTGACGAGGAGACTCATTCTTGCAACTTTAGCATTTCTTTACACTTTTGAAGGTAAGAACGAATTAAAGTAAAGTGTTGGTGGAAACGTCCAGCCGTGATTGTATGTGCTATTTGCAACTACAACGCATCAGACTGGTTTCTGGTGCAAGAAAAAGTGAAATATTCTCTTTGGGTGAAATCATTTCTTTGCACTTCGTGTCTATCTTAATCATCAAAATAAATCTAAAAAGCCTATGAGTATTACTGAATAGGCTAGGTAGACTCTTGTCTCATTGTACGCAATGATCATGTTCCCAAAAGCTATCTTCCATTCATTGGCGTTCACTTGCTCATCTTGAATTCAAAAGGGCGTGGTAAAAGTCATCAAAGCCCAAAGAAATACCGATGAATCGCCGAGTCTCGCACTAGTTAAACAAACTTTTGAACCTCTTTCAGTACTTCGCCTGCTGTACGGCCAAGGCGATGAATCGCCGAGTCTCGCACTAGTTAAACAAACTTTTGAACCTCTTTCAGTACTTCGCAACACAATATCATAAACAGACATCATGGACGCCATCAAGAAGAAGATGCAGGCTATGAAGCTTGAGAAGGACAATGCTATGGACCGGGCTGATGCCTGCGAACAGCAAGCCAAGGATGCCAACTTGAGGGCGGAGCGGGTGAGATAAGCAACTTATGTCTTACCCTACAAGTACTTCATGGCCATTGCGAAAGGGCTCCAAAAATGGAGCTCCAAATGTGGCGCTCCTGTTTTAGCCCTAAAAATCTTTGAACTCTCTTTTATCGTGACACACGTTGCACGTTTCCTGAGGAGGGAAAAAATTCAATTAGACGCATGAATAATCGAGCTTTAGCTTTTCGATTATCTAGAGAAAATGCTGCCCTTAATAAGTCTGAAACAAAAGGCCAGATAATATTTTTTTGTCGCGTTCTCCAAATAACGCATTTGAACAAGGGGCTTTCAATCTAAGAGGATTGAAATTCGAGGGATTAACCTTACTTATCTCAACATCCTTGACAAAACTCAAGATAAGCAATAAGAATAAGTCCATGTTAAATTCAACGTGAAAATCAACTCCAAAATCAAAACCTATTTCTCTCTTCTCAAGGAGGATAATTTTGAAACACAGATTTTGAGGGGAATTTTAATCAAAGAAAAAGGATAAAGAGTGAAAAAAAAACCATTAATTCACTTGGAGCCCTATAAGATGAAGTATAAATATGGCAAGCTGTGTTCCAGGCTGAGGAGGAAGTCCGTGAGTTGCAAAAGAAGATGCAGCAACTCGAGAACGACCTCGATCAGACCCAAGAGAAGCTCATGAACGCCAATCAGCGCCTTGAAGAGAAGGAGAAGGCCCTTCAAAACGTGAGTTACCCAAGCCAGACCCGACTAATTCCGGTCTTTTTTCTCTCTTTTCCCTTGTCCGTCGCTCCTATCCTCTTGACACCTTCAACCGGGACATGAAGGCCAAAGAGGAGGTGGAAGCTCTTGAGAAAAAGATGCAACAGCTCGAGAACGAGTTGGTTCAAACTCAAACCAACCTCGAAACGGCCACACACAACCTCGAGGAGAAGGAAAAGGCTCTGCAGAACGTATGTGACAGTTCCTGCCTGCTTCTTTTTTCATCTACTGTATGTGATTGACTGAGTGCATGAGCGCTTTTGAGAGCGGGCTTTCGATAACAGTTTATTTCCAGGCCTTGTTAGCTCGAGTTGCATTGGTCACAATGAATTTAATACTTAATTAACTACCAGCATTTAAGGCCTAGAATCTCTCTCCGCTTGTTTGTTTTTTTTTTGAAAAACCAAGTTGTGAGAGACTTCTTAGCAGTCTGTGTGTGCATGTTCAAGTTTAAGAAGTTCTAAGACTGATAAAAATATGTTCAGCACGACCACTTTCAACTTCCTTGTTTTTACTTGAACGACAGAGATAAGACCCGACATTTAACATTGATATATCTTTGACAATGCAAGTTGCAAATCTTTGACTACTTACCAGTCCAGGGCCCAATCTTGGCTGAAGGCTTTTGTGATTGTGATTCTGCAAAGGCATACGTGAAGTGGACATTGGCGAGTGCCAAAGTTCAGGATCAATTAGTTTGATTCAAAGATTGAATGACTCATCGATGAAGAACCAAATTCATGAGCCAGCTCAAAATGGAAGGCACGGGGCATTGTTGGCATGGGGGAAAAAGGGTGCCAAGGCAATGCCGTCGCTCGCTGTCTGGTATTCAAGTTCAAGTTCTTCGGCACGAAGGATGAAATAGCAATCCAGCAAGCAGTCAAAACGAGTTTTTTTTTATACCCCCGCAAGTTCATTTACATTTCGCACCCCTCAAGTTCAAGTTCGGACTCCGAAAATCTGTCCTGAGACAGTTTTGGTATAGCTGGCCCAATCCAGTTTCGGGATGACTCATCCAGTCATTGTTGAAAAGTGGTGGCTGAATGAGGTTTATGACTTCATAGCGCTCTACCTACGTATAAAGCAAGTCATTTTTGGGGCTAGACCTTTTGTGATGTAGGTCCAAAAGGATCGATGATACTCCTCTTTTAAAAAGATATTTAAATACAAAAAATTGTGTTGCCTCCATACGTACTGATTGGAATTGAAATTAATTATACTCTTAAAATCCGTTGAAAAGAAATACTTAGCATTAAACAGACTTGCTAATATGTCCAGGTTTTCATAGAATTTGTCATCTAAACGGGAAGAACATTTTGTTATAAACGATGCTATCCCACATTGAAACCAAATCCGACCAAAATTGACAGGACGTCTCGACAGAAGTCTTGGAGGCGAAATTCAGGCAATAATTATCGAAGACTATCTCTAAGGTGGGGTGAGGTGTCGCAAGTTAAAAGCAAATGTTATTTACTTTTTCGAGAGCAGAAAAAATGGAATCGAATGAAACTTACATTTTTACATAACTGTTTTTGGGGGGAATGAAAATAATTGAAAATTTGTGGACAATACTATTGCTCTCTAAAAAATACAGTATCGAAATTATTTGATTATCATCCTGTAATATATTCAGGTTTAAAGATATTGCAAACGTGATCTGTGAGCAAATCATTAAGTGAAGAAGCTACTCACTTACTTATCCAACCTAAACTGTGTTCCCAACTTCCCAGGAGACACCTGATGCCTTGATTGAGTCATTGTAACTCTAAAATGTGACTAGAAATGTTTTTGCATGAGGAAATTTTCTGACATGAGCATCACCAAGAAAAAGCTCCCTTCATTACTCATTGTTCGCGAAATCAAATCCAAATTAAATGAAGCACATCTTGGTCATCGGCAAAAGTCGAAACGGATGACAAACCTGTCATTAGTCCTTGATTAAGTGCCAACCCGCCTTATACCTGAAGCTGAACCCCTGTCAATGTTTGTTGTAGCAACAAGCATTTTTGCACTACAATGTGAATGCACCTCGTATTGCAATATTCATTGCAATATTCATTGCAACATAATTCAACCAAACCTGTTGTGATACATCCGATACTCTTTAAGCTGAGAAGTCATACATTAATCTAGTCATTCACATTAATATATTAATGCCCACGAACAGCTGTCATGATAGATCCATTGCGATAGCGCTTATATGTAACAACTGATGGACACTCTTCAACTTTGGTTTGGCAGGCTCATCTTAATTGCTTAACATTTTTTGAGGTACACTCGAGGCCTTTAATTCTGCATTCTGAAAAGCGCTTACAAAAGAAAGGGAGTGTCCTCTTCTAAAATCCAATGGACAACGTACTTTGGCTCCCACAAAGCTCAATGAAACAAACCAGTAGAACGATTGTTCACCCAACCGCAGAATGTGTTGATAATCCATTCATTACGAGACTGATGCCCCATAATTTGAGCTCGGAACGACGCATGCTTTACTCCTGAATCCTGAATGATTGAGGTCATCATAAGATATTCACAACAGCATGATTTGTCTTTTCCTAACCCTGAAATGGACCGTACCAAATATGTTTGTGTTGATAAATATCTTCATAAAATTCTTTCTCGAGCGACATAACGTGGGCGTTGCATTGCAACCACACGAAGCGTTACCAAGCCAGACGACCTAACATGATCTTGAAACGTACCCAACAATCTTGAATTGAGGGTGTTCAAACATTAGCCAATTCTCAGCACTTCATAATTTCCCGCCAACTTGAGATTTCGCCAAATTGACCTCGCCCATTTTCATACTGCGGCCGTTTTGGCAAGAGAAAACATTACCCCCCCTTCGAAGCGCTTTCTCTTCAAAAGTACAGTAAGGATACTTCAAACCTCGAAACCTTTATCATTGTTAGATGACACCTTACTCTCATCCGGGAACAGGGCGCCAAATATCAAAATTAGCTCTGATGAACACCTGTTCAATCAAATTACCCCTTTCAAAGACTTCATCATCGGCCATTGCTTCTCTCTTAGTCATAGAGTGCCTCAAGTTTTACAACATTTTTAATTCAGAGCCTGGGGGGAATCCGCCTCCCCGAACCGCCTAGTAAGAGTGTACCTTTTCGCTGGGCTCGCGCCGCCCCCGAATTTGACCCGACCCGGAACAACATGCATGCCTTCAATAGGGACAGGTTTTAAGCCAGCACTCTAAACTATTTCAACTTATCAACCCTATTTTTGGCAACTACCGTTTTAAACTTTGATTTTTAACATAAAATCAAATGTTTTAGGCGCCACCGTACTGTATAATCAGGGCTTGTGTGATAGCTTTGATGTCAACCATTTATGGGGGTTTGGCTTAAAGTTCAACCCTGAAAAAGGAGTGACTTGGGCAGGTTGTCCGTCTTGGTCGGCGGTTTAGAGGAGGGGGGGGAACTTGGCCCCAAAACGGGTTGCGGAGGAAGCCAATCCATTGGACCTGCCTCCTCATGAAGACTCGGCTATGAGCGGCGGGCCGGATCCTACTCTTACTTGTTCGTTCTGAGGCTCGTCAGGCCAGATACGGAGATACCGACTCGCTGACTGACTGTGCGTGTGTATGAATGTGACTCCGATGGATCTGAGAAGGGGAAAGGGGCAGAGCGGAGCCCAGACGAGGCCTGCCCGCGTCTCATTGTTGGGGCTGTCGTTGGTTGTAGCTGATTTTTGGAGTGAGCAGTTGCGAGTGAGCCGCTGTTCAAGTGACTTATTCCTCTTCTCCTCTGAGTTCTCGGCTTGATCCCACTTCTCACTAGTGTAGTCGTCGTGGTCGCAATACTGATTGCTACTGTACTCAACTCACTCACTCGATCCATTCGCCATCCTGGTTGTCGTGGTTGATTCCTCGACGAGTTTGTTCCCAGTGTTCCAGTGAAATCCCCCAAACACCCCACCCTCCCTCCCTCCGACAAGATGACGGCGGTTCAAGGCTCCAACATCTTGGATGTGCTCAAGAAAAAGATGAGGCAGACCAAAGAGGAGATGGAAAAGTACAAGGAGGACTCGGAAGACATGCAGCGAAAGCTCCAATTTGAAGTCCAACGTCGGGAAGAAGTGAGTCCGGCGCCTCAAGGCACTAGAGAAAGGGTGGAGGGGCTCGGGTTTAGGGAGACGACCAATACTAGTTGAATAATGGCCTAGGATGTGGGGTCTTTGACAGCGAGTAGGGCCCAACGAAATACTCCACTAAGCAGACCGAAGAAGCGTTATCTAAAGTCATATCCCGTGGAAGGCTGGGCTGAGAGATTGCCTTTTGGCCTGGAAAAAAACATGCTAGATCAGCTTGAGAAGTCTGTCTCTGATTTTGGCCCAAGCGAATTGACGAGGCCAGGAGTGTCGGATTACCACCTTCTTCGGCGTCAATCTCTGATTTTTTGATTGAATAAGTATGTCAAGGGCCCATCATCATCATCGGAGGAAAACCTGAAATCCTCAACTACCTCGGGCTAAGATGATCTCCCAAGAGGTTCGAGAAGATCGGCTGGAGGCCTTGGATGTCGGTTGAGTCATCATGAGGAATTTTGTCATGGCATAAAGTTCTTCCCTCTCCCTGCATTCCGAGGCCAGTACCAGAGCTTCCTTCGTCTTCCTCCGGTTAAAAGAGTAAAAAAGACCCATGCTGTATGGCATCCACAGGTCGGCGTCGTCGCCGTTTTCGTTGAAGTCGTCGCCAATGACTACTACATCGTCGAACACGACTTAACCTGGCCCTGGGTAGCTCCTCTAGCGCTGATACCACCTCGGCCCCTACCTCTGCAACATTCACCTAAGGGCCGTACTGAACACTCTCTCTCTGTCTCTCGTTCTCTCTCTTGTTGTGTTTGTACCTGTGGGCCCTTGGAGTCAGACGAATCAGTTTGAACTGCCAGATTCATGCCTGAGAATTGGTGAAGGGATTTGTGTCGCCGATTCGGGTTAGCTCAGGGTCACCCATGAGCTTGATGATGATGAGGCTGATGATGAAGAGAAGGAGGATGATCGCCATACGACAAGGCAACAAACGCCGTTGGCTTCCTTGTTGCCTCGAAAAGTCCCGTTGCTTATCGGGGCCCAAGCCCTGATGGCTGCTGAGAAGGAGCTGGCTTGCGTCTTCAACAGTCCCTCGGCCCATTAGAGGAGCCCGAAACTTTTTTGTTCTCATGTCCTAGGCATGTGTAAGACTTGCCTGGCCACAACAAGCGATGATCAACCAGAGGATGAAGCAGAAAGATGACGATCGAGACTCAAATATCTTTTTTTTATGAGGTGTAGTCCCCAAAGTTAGAAGTCCAAATCTGCTACATAATATCGATGTGCTATATTCCACTTTATAAGAACGACTTGAAAATTGATACTCCTACGTATCCTCCTAGATAATGAACCGATGATGATTTCTTGGCGTTCCTCCTCATGCTCGCTATCAACCATTCGCACATCTCTTCGAAATGTTGTAATTCGGTTGGTGGGAACTCTACTTCACAATGATGGATAGAATTTGTCTCTCCAAGACGAGATGACATATGAAATCTGCGTGCTATTTCCTCTCATCATCTTTCCCCTTCTTTCCTTGATCGACCATGATGTTCGATGTGTGTGTGTGTGTGTGTGTGCAAAATCCGTTTTCCATTTGAAAGCTGATCAAGGCCATCAAAATGGCACTAATGCAATTTTACTAATCACTGCAGCGTGACTTGATTTTTTAGCGCATAAACCATAAAGAAGCGCGTACGTTATATAACACCTGCTGAAGAAGATTGGATGTAACAACTCATGTTCCAAAACAATATTTTGACGACTTATTCTGATACCCCCAACCTATATTTCAGGCCGAGGGTGAGGTCGCTGCCTTGAACAGACGCATCCAGCTCCTTGAAGAGGACTTGGAACGCTCTGAAGAACGTCTCGCTACCGCCACCCAAAAGCTCGCTGAGGCCTCCCATGCCGCCGACGAATCTGAACGGTAAGATCAATGATGACCCGACACTCTACTGGTTTGAACATCTTGCGTAGAACTGGATTAGCAGAAGATTTGGTTGACAGATGGCAAAGCCACAAAGATACTCTATTTTTGCTAACCCGCTCAACCAAATATTGTCTAGCTCAGTTCTTGGCAAGATGTACACGACCTCGAAAAAGTCATCCTTGTCAGAATCACATAATTATTAATGCAAATGCCATGTCTAGAGGCAATATCAAATTCGCGGATAGCCAAAGCCAAGTTCCTTTTTACGTTTCCCCCCGTTTTATTTATCGCTCATTCATCCCGTTAACCCTCGAACAAGTTTGATTCTTTGTACTAATTTGTTGTTGTTTTTCTGACATGTGTTACTTATGTTTTTCGCCAAAAACCAACCACCGAGTCACCAACTTATTTTGATTTACTCGTCCATTCATCCAGGATACGTAAGGCCCTTGAAAATAAAGCTAACATGGAAGATGATAAATCCGCTCTATTGGAAACTCAATTGGCTCAGGCCAAGCAAATTGCAGAGGAAGCAGACAAGAAATACGAAGAGGTAACTCTTGGCCCAAAATGGCCGAAATGGCCCAAACACACTTGCCTATATTTCTCGCTCATCTTTTTAACTCTATCAATGGTTTGGGTCTTTTTTCCTCGTGTCAAATTCTTCCAGAATTGCAACTCGAAGCGGTTCTGTCGCCTCTGCTGTCCTGTCAATTCTGATTTTCATTCATTCTTTGTCTGTGTATTCATTTATTTTCGGACGAAACTTGTAGGGCGGGGCTATGTTGAATACGTCAGACCTAATTCCAAAAATTCGCCCACACCCTTGTCCAGAGTAGCAACTCTTTCATATGCTACAAACCTTCGGTAGGGCTAACAAGGCATTGTTTGATAGTGAGGAACCAATCAGTGAATACCAACATTTTGCTATGCAGAAAGTACTCAAGGAGTTGAATGCTCACTTTTCATGGCACTGGCCGTTAATTTCGGCTTTTAATAATTACCTGCGAACCCGCTCCCTGTTGAGTTCGATTTAAAGATTCTCTTAACAAGTCAGTAAGCCAGGCGCGTTTGACGCCGAAGGCCCGGGAGAGAAGGCTTGTGAAAAATTTACGTGACTTGACAAAATTCCGGCGTCGCCCTGGTTTTATGACATCTCGATTCTCGAGCTGGTGAATTTCCGAATCCATCATGCCTCAATGAGTTTGTATTTGTGTCCTTGTTGGTGTGAATCCAGTGAGCGTGTTTTTTTTCTGGCTTCACTCCCATCTTCCTTGAATGTAGTGCGTGATTGTGTGCGTAGTTCAAATGGCTCTTTTTAGAGAGGCCACGAATTCGAATTCAGCGAGTGATTTTTGATTGCATGAGGGGTACTTTTAGGGAGGGGTTGTTCAAAGGTTATTCGCATCCAACTTTATGGTTGCTAATTCAAAGCTTAATTATCACGCCAAGCCTCGCTAAACAATTTGGATTTATTTTAGTGTTTTGCTTTCCGTTTGACTTGATTTATTCATATTTACTTTTTCGTTTCGCTTAACCCACCATCAGCTCACTAGTTTTTGTTGTTCATTCACGGAAAGGAACTTGACAATGTGTTGGAAGGTCCCAAATTATTGGGTGGCAGATTGGCATTTATAATTAAAGTCGAACTTATCATCGCGTTGAAGGGATTAACGGGAGTCCTCATTATTCTCTTGGATGTCTGTCACTATAGTATGCGCAAGGTGTTGGAGAACCGCAGCTTGTCCGATGAGGAGCGAATGGAAGCCTTGGAGAACCAACTCAAAGAAGCCAGATTCCTCGCTGAGGAGGCTGACCGCAAATACGACGAGGTTCGCACACCACCCACTCTCTTCAGCTTGGATGTTGAAACCCTTTAGACCCCCCCTGAAACTAGACTAGGACCTCGTCATTGGTTGTCCCTTAGTGCCCGTCCTATTTACTTGTTTCCCTGTCCTGTGGAAACGTTATGCAGACGTTTTCTTTTGTTGTCTTCCCACCTCCATCATTTCTTCTTTTCTAACTTTCTCTCGCTTTGCTGATTCTACTTACTTACCTTGACTGAATTACCTAACGATTCAATCAGATAAACGTGTTGCTAATTGTGTCGTTGATCATCATTAGGTTGCTCGTAAATTGGCCATGGTTGAGGCTGATTTGGAGCGTGCTGAGGAACGTGCCGAGACCGGCGAGTCCAAGATCGTGGAGCTCGAGGAGGAGTTGCGAGTTGTCGGCAATAACCTCAAGTCTTTGGAGGTGTCCGAGGAGAAGGTAATAAGGAATCCTTTCTGTAAAATGCAAATTACCCGGCTTAATCCGGAGATCAAGAGTACACAAATACCAAGGGAAAAATTCAGTGTAAGCCCAGGCTTTTGTCAATGATGAAAGTTCCAAAGAGTCAAGAAGGGAAATCCTGCTTTCAGTGGTTTTTTTAAAAAGATCATCAGGTCATCTCATTGCGTTAACATTGAGCTTATCTCTTACATTGTTTTTCTCCCTATAAAAGGAATTGGTAATTGGCACACAGAACCTTGATTTCGTTTTGTAAAAACTTCCCCTTGCGGGGACATCCCCGCCCGATTCTTGCCGGTTGACGTATTCAAAAGTGAAATGTCTCCAATTATGACAGGACAGTGAGTCCACCCTGTCCTTGCTGCCATTATCCTCTTCTTCTCCTTCATGTTCGTCAGTGGTAAACTGATGGATTGTTTCACGTTTTGGAACGTATTCCCTGTGCAACTTCAGCATGGCAATTATTATACAGCTTCTTTGCCATTGCTTGTGGCATTGTCTTGAAGACAAAAGTGAAACAACGCCGTAAATGAGGCAGGGGAAAACGAAATGCAAGTTTCTTTTCCCACTGGCCAACCAACAAGCCAGATAGTTCAGCTAGCTAGACTATCAAGCATTGATTTGCTCACCATTGAAAATAAACCCTGACGAGAAGTTTCAAATTCTCGATTTTTTAACCCACTCAGGCCAACCAGAGGGAAGAATCGTACAAAGAGCAAATTAAGACCCTGACCACTAAGCTGAAGCAGGTTCGAGATCAGAGTGAACCCAACCCCATTATTCCCGATTCATCCATCCTATACTAACTCTTGTGCTCATTGTTTGAGTCATTTTTTTGGTGTTCAAAACAACTGTTACCTCACTCGTAACCATGAACGATGCTCAATTGAAACTTTTTACTTGCATCAGTTGCCAAGAAGAATCTTTTAGGAACGATTGTTGGCATTCCCCACTCATCATGAATTGCTAGAATGTGTTAACTTTGTTCTGTGCCTTGAATCTAATGTTGTGTGTGATTATTTTCCCCTCCGCGCTAACCCAACCCTGTAGGCTTCCCAAAAAGAGGAGACCTACTCTGAGCAAGTGAGAATTTTGGCCGCCAAACACAAAGAGGTGAGTAAATCCCGTGTCAAGAACTATCGATGGCAAAATTGGATTCATCTTTGAAAAGAGAGATTAACCGTTTGAAGGGTTATAATGTGATGTTCCTGAGATTGAAATGGAATAATCCTTGCAGGCTGAGGCTCGCGCTGAATTTGCCGAAAGATCTGTCCAGAAGTTGCAGAAGGAGGTTGACCGACTTGAGGGTAAGATCCAGTTTTCCGGTGCAACCGATTTTGATCCAATAACAGTTTTTGACGAGAGAAAGTAATTGCCCCAACTAACAATATTTGTACTCTTACGCAGAAATTCTAAACGATGAAAGACGGTAAAGTCATTGGATGATTGTTGTTATCCTTGCCTTGTTCAATCGTATTTAAATGCTTTACTATCATTATCCTTTGATTCTTGATTGCATGGTCGAGTTGTAGTAGTTCCTCCCCTTATTTAGATATCCCTAGGTAGCATTGAAACCTTGCCGTATTTTTCTTTGCTTTGATTGTTAGGTTTGATTTGCTGGCATGTGTTTTGTATGGTTGTGTGTGACCCTTTTAATTGCAGATGATCTCCGCTCTGAGCAGGACCGCAATAAAATGCTTCAAGAGGACATGGAAGCCACCCTCCACGACATTCAAAACATGTAATAAAACACAAAAACAACACCACTACTACTACTACTCTACCAACCAAAACGCACCATCCTAACACTAACCTTGGAAGCCTGAAACACTTTTTTATGGGTTTGTTCATTAAACTAGTATTTTCAATGAATGGGGGCTAATCTCGGATACGCACAACTTGTAATGACTTGGAATCATCTGATGTTTGTCTCTTGCTCTTCCTTGTCTTTGAAAGCATTGGTCCATAAATCCTCCGCTATTATCACTTGAGCATTCATGATTTTGACATGAATGGCTGGCTCTGTTTCTAACCAGTCCATCTGTCTTTAGTCCCGTAAACCTTTTGACCATCACCCTGTCCAAGGTTAAGATGACACTTCTGACAGCATCTGGGTTGGGCTATGTGTTTCAAGTTTCACTTTTACATATGTAGCGTGACTTTGCGTGTGTTTGTTACCCTTTAACCCTAGAAATGCCCGAGACACTCTGGTCGTTCTGTTTTGCCCACGTCACTTGAGCAGCTTGTGCCACAATTGCACCAACACACTATTTCTTAACTGAATTTTCGAGTTCTTGTTTTCGATTTTTGCGAATCTTTCAACAAGCTGCCTGGTGTTGGTGTTACTTTCTTCTGTCTTTCCTTGTATAATGGCTCATGAGCAATACGGAAACTGTCATCTGGCAAAACAGTCTGAGCTGAGAAAAAGCTTGCATCAAAATTCTCCTACCCAAAACAAACCATCCAACTGTGCTTGTACAACTGCACATGTGTTTCATGTTCTAATCGTGTTCTTTTCTGACTAATGCGAGCATTATGCGTATACTCAGATCATGTCCTTCGAAAGACGGCAAGGCCTTATGGTCGGTCGATTCATGGGAAAACAAACTAAAACAAAAATGTGCAGCTCAGGTGGATAAAATTTGGGTCGTGAATTGGTTATGAATGCAGCTTCTCTCTTGGGCTCAGATTGGGTTGCCATTTGCCGGTGGTCCTCTTATGGACGTCTTCCTCTCCTCCTCCTCCTCCTCCTCCTCCCTTTACTCCTGCTGTCGCTCCTCTTCCTGGTCTCTACCAAGTTTCTAACCTCAAACCGGCAAATGTCAATGTGTCTCTTTGTTCTTCGTTTTCAGATGAACTGGTCCACGAAAAGGAGAAATTCAAGGCCATCTCTGATGAGCTTGATCAGACCTTTGCTGAAATGTCTGGATACTAAAAAAAGCCAGTCCATTCGATTCTATCTACTACTACCACTTCTACACCAACCACCCGACACCTTCTAATCAATGAAATCCATGAGAGACCCCCCAACAACCCTTATCTGCTTCTTGAGTCGAAAACGAGCCGAGGCTCTGAGGGTTGTGCTCTCTCTCTCAATCTCTCTCTCAATCTCTGCCTGTCCGTCTGTCTGTTTACCTATCGTTCCTTTTTTAAGTCTTAAACACAGAGCCTCAATTCTTCTTCCATGATCTTCCTTTACCTTGATGATTTGCAAGTTATATGTACTATCCCTCGATACTTGTGGCACACCATTTCCTGGAGAAAACACCAGGGAACGCCCTCAACCAACTAGAGAACAACAACATCGTGTGCCAACTGAAAGAGCACTCACTGCCACACCCACACCACCAACAAAACTACAATCCTTGTCCCTTGTTGAACCTTTATCCCACTTCCATTCATTATTACCCGTTCCCTTTTCTTTGTCAAGAGAAAGGGCGTGGCTCATGTTGTGGAGGCAGGCGTGGCTGAGAAGCAAAAGACATTCGCTTTTTTTTGATTAATCTTCCCCTCCCCTTCTCCCATCTCTGCTTAAAAATTAATGATAATAATAAAATAATATTAGCCAGCTCCACGACCACTATAATTATCATCATATTATTATTCTATATTAGCCGACATGGTCTTCGACATGCACAGATTATGATACTGTTTGATATGTGTAAGCGAAAAATAAATTGAAGAGTGAAAAAATAATCCCCCAGATTGTCCAGAACCTCACTGACTGAGCTGCACATTCTCTTACCTCATCACGTCCAGGTAATTATTATCTAATATCTAAACTCGAGACCTCCTCTACCCAGAGAAAAGCTTCTGCCGCTCGTTTGTCGCGTATTCGAATGTCTAACTTGATTGACCCTCCTATTTCCCTCCTCATTTGCAGATGAGCTGTGCCATGAACAGGAGAAGTTCAAGGCCATCAGCGAGGAGCTCGACCAGACCTTCGCCGAGATGTCCGGCTACTAAGATGTGTCAACGTCGTTCACCTCATCCCATCCTTATTGCCTTTCGTCACCCCAACAAAAACTCTGGTTTTATGAAGAAAATCCGTATTTTGTATTCCATTTTCTTCTGTCTTCCAATTCATGCCCTGTTGCTGATGTTACTACTACTACAAAAGCAAAAATTACTGTTTCAGTACTTCAACGTCATCCAAAAGAGAGGACGGGAAAGATTTGAATTCTTGAAATTTTCCCCTCCTTGTAGCGAACCAAGCCAAAAAGCAACTCAATTTTCGTTCCCGAACGACGAATCTACCATTATTTCTTTGTGTCCAGTCGCGGTGTTTCGGTTTGCGTGTTGATCTAATAGAAATATGAGGATATAACGATTCATTCTTGTTGATGCAATGCCATGCCCATGATTATGTTCGTCTTCAAAACATGAGGACCAACTACACCTAAACGATGTGCCATTACCACGTGAACCTATCGATCTCGTCAGTTGAGCCCCAATCAGACTCTGGGTCTCGAATTCGTCCGACTCTCCCCGGAGTCGTTGACGAAAATACCACCTTTGACGTAGATTGTAAGATGCTAATCCATTTATAGCAGCTAATGACCTCGGTGCAAAAATGTGAGATATCAAATACAGAGCCTTATCAACCAAGCGGGTCTTATGAAGTTTTTTAAGCGCTCGAACGAAGTCACTAGGCTGTCCTTGACAAGAATTCATTTCACATCAATGAAATTGACATATCAGGCCAAAAAATGGTTACTGACAAATTTAGACCAATGCTAGCCTGCTTGCCTGTTGGGTTTTTAATCAGTCACCAATTGGATCAACAATTGCTGCTTTTTTGTTGTTATGGAGCCAATAATGAAAAGGCAACCAGACAGGTAACGTGCAAAATGGTGGAAATGCGACCAATTAATTCATAGGATGATTTAGATTAAAGAAATCTCCGCTTTCGCCTTTGGGTGATGGGACAAGGTCTGAATGCTTTAAGTACGATTTTACTCAATATTTGGAGTTCATAAAAAACTTTTATTTGAAATTTGTTATAGAGCAGGAGAAATAACCATTATTTAACTTTCTGGTGCGTCATTTTCCAAGCTATTGAACTTTTTCTTAAGGTTGATACTATTTACTCATGAAACAGTAAAAGAAAAATGAAAACGCACGAATTTTGACCAAACGCAGTTCCAAATAGGCTGCCGTTTTCTAACCAATTCACAAAAAAGAGGATTTTGAAAATTAAAACGTGCCCTCATAATAGATTACCCATGTCTATTACTCATAGATACCTACATAAACACTTGAGCTCTTTCTCCGAGGCAACTTGATATTTTTCAACACACTATACATTTGAGTTTGCTGCCAATCTGGTATCAAAAGTATAAGAATAGTAGTGGAAACAAGGCTTTGGAACGCAACTCATTGGAGACCAAACTTCATTGGCATTGGTACCCAAGGAAAGCAGTTTAATATTGATGTAAGAGGAAAAAGCTATTGGATTTTTTCTATTGCAACATCGCTGAACGTTGGTAATTTATATGTAACTTGGAATTTGTGAAAAGGTCAACGGGAAATGAGCCATTTAAACTCGTTTGACTACTAATAGACCTCGTAAAAAAGGTAGAACAAATCAGCAAAACAGGTAACAAAAAGGTGAAAAAAATGGACAAAAAAGGTAAGAAACCGTTAAATTTGTTCAAAAAAAAGTACAAAACATGTAAAGCTTTTAAAAAGTGCTCAAAAGATGATCGATACCATATTTCATATTTTTATCTTTAAAAAAATCAGAGCAAAAAAAAATGCGTTTTTGTACAAAAGATAAAAAATTATTATCATGAAATTTTATTAATATTATGTCAGTTTTGGATTGGGTGTGAAGTGACCATTTTTTAATCGTATCAAAAGGGTTGCTCATATTTATAACCATAATCCAAATTACTTTTCTGCTTTTTCAAGGTTTCTTTAACAAGTGAGCATGAAAAATGGCAAAAAGGTACAAAAAAAGGGATTTTTTCCCCAAAAAAACGACGTTCTAGGTAATTTGTCAAAAATGTGGCCAAAAAAGGTAAAAACCCAGGGTTTAGGTTTTTAAGTTCTTTTCTTAGGTTTAGTCATCAATGATATTAGTCATGATGGTGACATACATGGATAGATACATGTATAGGATATAATGAGACTGCATAGTTCTTATACCCTTGTGAATATTAAAGTAATCAATGAATCTTTTGTTTCAAATTTGATGAGTTTTTTTAACAGCCTTTTGTTCTGCAAATTACTTTAATTCAGCAAAACTTCACAGCCCTTTTGAGCTAGTGATTATGCTGCTTGCTCACTCAAACAAGTGTTTAAGATTTACGGATTGCATGTTCACCCTCTTCCAAAATTCTTTCGCCCAATAGCATTAAAACTAGGCGCGCTCCAAGAGTTCTGCGGTTTTGGCGGAGATAAGAGATGTCACATAAAAATAATTGAAACTTTACGGTCGAAGGTCCGGTCCTGTCTTTTTCGGGCTCCTTCATTGTTCAATCTGGTCCCCCCAAATATTTGTTGGGATTATGTAGGTGTTGATCCAGTAGCATCCTTTTGTTCCAGTAGCATCCTTTAACTCAAACGTAGTCCATTTTTATCAGAATTCTTGATCAGCCGTACTTTCAAGGGGTAACCAGATTAGCCTACTCTAATTCGTTGGTGAATCAGCTAATTTATGAATATAAAGTTAAACAAAATGAATACTATTTCTGTCTTCAAGTGCTGGGATTTTCCTTCCCAGTAGGGTAGTCAGCAAAAAATAGTATTTGAATTTCTAGAAGTAGAGATCAGCAGCAAAGGCTGTTAAACTGATTTTAAAAAGTAGATAAAGACATGCATAGCTGATGTGTGTGGATAGCATTTCATTCCCCATGGTTCTTCTTTCCTTTGGCCTGTTCATACTTTGCCAAAATACTAAGGACACATTCATATTTGCCTCTTTAATGATTCTCAATTTACAATGGCCATCACTCTACGTTGTTTATACCTTGCAAATAATACTCATGAGGTGTCAGTAATCAACGCAAGTAGTCCTTGGGAGAGTGAGAAGGTATACTCATACCTATGAAATAAGATCCAGTGGAAGCGTTGTAGTTTGAAGTAGATTATCTTTAAGAACCCAATATACCAACTACACGTAGGAATAGCTGATTGGAGGAATCTCCTTGGTTTATGAAATAGTTAGCAGACATTGGTTACCTTTTAGTTAAAAACTACCTGCCTGGTAGTTCATCAACGTTTCCAGAACTAGAAACTGCATCACCCTGATTTAGGGTTTCTGAATCAATCAAATGTTTGGTTTCATCATTTAATGTTGTTGAATTTCAGTACCAAATATTTGGCTCTAATTTTTTGGGAGCCATTTTGTCTATTTTTTGGAACAAAAAAATTAACAATTTGGGAAAAAAATAGAAATGAAAAAAAGTGGAAGTTATCCCACATCCTGCAAAAGCCCAGTAAGTCTCAAGATTTAATAGGACCATTTTGAAGTTGACTTTTCAAGAAAACTGAGTTATTAGGAACACTAGGATCAGGCTCAGAAACAAAGTGAGCACTAATGTGGTAAATTATACTAGATTTTTCTGGAAAAAAATATTGAAGGGAAAAAAGTGATATAACTACAAAATGATCATCAAAAAACGAAGAAACCAACAAAAAAATAACGAAAATGGAGATTGTTCAGTTTCTGGTTTGGTTATTTGGTTCTATAGAAATAAAAACCTATCAGCATCAATGATCTGGTTAATGACATTCTTCATTAGAACAATTGTTGCAACTGAACTATAACAATTATATCATAAAATATTCGTTCTTTCTTAGGTTCCGTTCCAAATTGTTTGAGCACTTTTTCCAGTCATAAGGTTATCGAGTCGTTCATTCAGTTCATGAACAATTCATTACGCACGAACATTATCGAATTTTGTTCAATGAAACCTGGTGGCAATCTTCCCGAGCCCTCGTCAAGTATAGTAATGAGAATCAGACCCAATCGTAAGCAATATCCACTTCATGATTTGTAGAACAACCAGAAACAACAAAGGACATCAAAGAATGTGTTCAAGGCTCATAGATATCACATGTGGCTTCTTCACGTGTCTTCAAAGAGTCATTTAGTTCAATACAATTGTATCTTGACGTCGTTATTTCTCGCATTTTGATCAAAATAGACGTAGTCGACGAGAATATGGTCGCCTCGAGACGCAGTTTTTTTCTCGTTCTGTAAGGAATTTAGTCACGGAGTGTTAACAGCCAGGCAACACGTTTGGATATCTTATAAGAACCTCTCTGTGTCTTCAGTGTTTAATCACACTTCCTCTGTTAAGTTAGAGGAAAGAAATCAGCTCATTATCATCACCCCCAACAGACTCAGAATTGTCGCCTTAGACAACAACTTCTTTTTTATCTCTGTGGTATTTGCTGGTGGTCTGCATCACTTTTCTTCAAAAACGTTCAACAGGTCACTAGCCCTACCAAATCCCCAAGTGAGTACGTTCCCAGTCCTAATACAACAAGCCTCCACCACCACTACAATTAACGTTGATGTTACGCGTATTGTGTGGATGATCCTTGAATACCGATACGCGATGTTTGTTCAAATTAGAGGTAGAGCAAGGTCAAAACCGGTTCGAGTCGGGCTTTGGTCGAGCTTTTTGTTTAAATTTTAAAAGATCGGAATTCATCTTAGTGATATGTTATTTCTGTGAGCCGTTGTGAGATCTTGAAGATTATGTGAATCTAATTGGAAGGAATTAAATTCCCTTTTCCCGGGTTCTCCCGTTTGATTCAATTGACCGTACATCTCCATTGGTTGTGAGTTTAAACAGGTCTTTTGAAGTTTGATTCCGTTCCATTTTAGCATAAAGAATCGAGGGGCTTCAACGTCGATGCAGTGCAAAGTGATTTGACATGTACAGGAAAAAGAGCCTCCTTGTGTTCGGGATTGCCCTATTTCTCCTTATACTTGGAACAGGTAACGCCATCATACTTTATCAATCTCTCATTCACAATTTCATGATGTCTCTTAAAATCACGAATCTCATCCTTTTAGACAGCACCCAAAGCTTGCCCTTTGAAGACGAGGCGCAATGGCATTGGACTTTTGGGGATTCCTCTGGCCTTGATAGCCTTCCCAACTCTCGACCGCTCATCATCGCCCATCGAGGAGCAAGTGGGATGTTCCCAGAACACACTATGATGGCCTATGAAGAGGCCATTTACCAAGGAGCAGACTTGGTCGAGTGCGATATTGTGGTCACAAAGGTAAAAGAATAGTTTATAGATTAAGCACCCGAAAGATTGGACCCGATTTGCATGCAAAGAGCGAGCATATTGCTAGCTATGACAAAAAAAAAGATGGTAACGAGCGCAAAAGCTAAATGATCCATATAACTTTGTTACAGACTTTTGTTACAATTGTAATAACATTTTTATGTAATTGTGATTAAATACATTCGAACGAATGTAATTGAATTTCTTCAATTACAAATTACAATTACATTCTCACCCATCTGACAAATTTTCTTTCGCAAACTTTGAAATCATTCTTTTTTATATGCATCGGCGCTCAGCACACAAAACCTTTCATTTCAAACGGTTTTCTGCGCGGTTTTTGATATGCTTTGGACAAATCTATCTCATCAAATTCAATTGTCTTTGTCGAAGCCCTGATGCTAACTTGACAAATGTTCAGGAAGTTATCATCAAAAAAGATGATGTTAACAATTTTCTTGGCATTTCCAATTCAAATCAGGGCTCGTAAGATAATCGCAAATGACTTATAGCTTTTTGCACAAGAGGGAAAAATGTAATTGAAACATTGGAAGAAAATGTTTTTGTAATTGAACAAGTTTGAAAAGTTAGTACTCGTAATTGTAATTAATCACATTTCAATCCCATGTATTTGTGATTACAGTTGATTACATTTATAAAGTAATTAACACAGGTCTGCTTCGTAACAACTTTAAACAATAAATACTTTGCATTTTTCATTGTGATACTCAATGACAAATTTGGAAAAACAGCCAAGGCACTCTTTCAAGCATACTGTAATTAGGAGTGGATAAAAGCAAAATCCGCCAACTCATATTTGTTGCTGGATCAAACATTATGTGAATACAAAAACTAGTAAAATTAATACCTTTTCCCGTCTTGAGCTGCTGGGAATCCCATCTCCAGTAACAGTAAGAAAGTCTGCGAGAAAAAAAAATACTTGGCGCATCGTCAGGAATTGCCTCAATATTCCTTTAGAAATTGATTTATGTATTCAAAAGAACTTCAGGTTGGCCTAAGGCTATCCAATAAAAGTTTGTTCATTTTCTAAGCATTTAGAAGCAAATTTTGATTTCCCGGGATTCCAGGATTTGCAATTAGTGTGCTCACATGAGGCGTGGATTGATGCGGTTTCGAATGTGAATAATTCCACCTCAGAACCTCAGCATGAAGACTTTACCAACCGCATCACTACTTATATCATGGACGATGATGACCCCAATATGAATTGGAACGATCATGGGCCTATCAAAGACTACTTCACTTATGACTTCACTTTAGACGAACTGATTACATTGCGAAGAAAACAGGTTGGAATAGTCACAAGTGCTTGAGAGGTGGTAAATGTATTGACAGTTGTGCAATATGATCCTTCTCTAGGTGAGGACGTACAGAGATCCATCATACAACTGGAAGCAAACTTTCGTCACGTTCGAGGAATACTTGGATATGTGCAAAGAGAACAATATTGGTATCTACCCAGAGATCAAATTAGGTGCTGCCACTAATAAGGTTGGAATGTTTAAAATTTACTATAATAAGTGGGCAATTTATGTCAAAATAATTTGCTTTCATTCCTTCAAAGATCTTAAGAGACAGAAACCATAACGTAACCATTGAGGAATTGGTTTTGGCTGCTTTAGATAAGACTGGCTATAACAAAGCCTCTGATCCTTGTTTTGTTCAAACGTTTGAACTCTCTACCATCAAGAAGCTCAATGAGCTAAAGACCAATTTGAGGACCATCTTCCTGTTCCACGCAAATCGAACCTCCGATGAAGATTTGCAAATGTATAAAGACTTGGGGGTTTACGGGCTCGGACTTGACAAGGATCTCTTGGTAATCAAAGATGATAAAAACCACATCTCATTGCTCAATGAGGATCTTGTTCACAGAGTAAGACCATGATTCCAACGCCCTTAAATGTTGCCTAAGAATAAAATGTTTGAATCATTCTAGATCCATGCCTTGGGAATGGATGTCCACGTGTATACATTCAGGAATGAGTGGAACCATCTAAATTGGGACTACGGACAAGATCCATACATGGAGTATGAAACATTCCTTGATATGGGCATTGACGGGTATTTCACGGATTTCCCAGCCTCGTTAAGGAATTTCTTTACATTCAAGGAATTACAATATGCCAAAAATTCCGGATTGGTGTCTCAACCTATGGAGAAAACATATGCATTCTTATGTGTATTGTCCGTCATTATTTGTAACTGGAAGCAATAATATGCGCCAACAATTGTTATTGTTCGCAATCCCTACCTCGGCATAATAATGTAACCTTTTGTTAAACTAAGCATTTCCTGTTCCGAAGTTGCTCTTTTTCCTTTGTTTTTTGCTCATCAACTTGCTTTGAAACTTGCAAAGCCCGGCAAAATAGTTGTGTGGGCTTTGTAAATGATTTTCAAGAGGTGTCAGTAATCAACGTAAATAGTCCTGAGGACAGAGAGGAGGTATGCTCATACTCAAACGGACTTTTGGAGTCCGATTTTGGTCCTGTAGTTGCGTGGTTATGAAAATGTGGCATTGCGTCAGATGAAAGCTTCGATCCAATCTTCATTTGTACCCTTCTTCACAACCTAGTCATTTTTCATCCTACCAAAAGCCCTTCTCGGTAGGCACACACAACCTCAGGAAGACCTCAATAATTTTTCATCAGCAGAGCTTTTGTTTGGAGCCCCGTTACGTTTGTCTAGCACTCCTCCTTTTTAGACCTCTCCTTTGGCAATGGACCTCTCCAAACGAATGGTCACTTTGAGACATTGTTCTGTGCCCAAGTGGTTTCCAGACGCCCTTCGCACGTGTTCTCACGCATTTGTTAGAGCTCCTCCAGTCCAAGGAAGCCTAAAAAAGCTAAAGCGGACCATTTCCAATTGTTTCTCGCCACCTAAAGTTCTATAGTCTCCAGTTCTTTAAGTGCCAAGACAAAGTGCCCATCGATGGTTTCACACCCGCCTTGATCCCTTCATATTTACCCTCCACCAATAGCTCCACTGCCTCTCCGAGCTCTTCCCTTGGATCTCCACTAGCTTCCCCCTCGTCTTCCCCATGGCCGAGCTACAACTGAGCCGTCTTGCTACCAAGAATAACCGTTTATCATTAAAATTTAATACTTGAAGTTTTGTGTCTAATTTATACGTATTTGGCGGATGTACGGTACAGCTACCAAGAATAACCGTTTATCATTAAAATTTAATACTTGAAGTTTTGTGTCTAATTTATACGTATTTTCGCACAACAAACAGCCACTGGGGGAGGGTAGTGTAGCAACCCTGCTCACTGATCAACAGATCACCTGGC
>NC_081443.1:3410236-3414447 GCF_007210705.1 Tigriopus californicus
GCGGTTTCTTCAGATTGACCTGATTTGGGTAAAGACGCTTGGATTTGGGAACTTGCAGGAAGACAATTTCCAAAATATATGCGTATTTACGCCCTTTGTAGCCTGTTGTAGCCATGTCCAGGTTCTATTGAATTGGGATTCTAGCTTCTTGTACTTCAAACTAGAACTGTTATTTGAAACATTCCCCTGTCTGGGGTTTTGGCGAGCTGATCATTGAGTCTTCCTGGGTTTCTAGGCACACTCCCCCACGCGACCTCTGACGGCCAAATGATGCCTGAATAATGCCATTGTAGTTAATTACATTTTAAGTAGTTTACACAGCTCTTCTTCGTATTAACTTTAAAGAATGAATACTTTGCATTTTATAATTGTGATACTCAATCGCAGATTTAGCAGGGCAGACAAAACACTTTCTAGCATAATCAGGAGTGGATTAAAGAAATTACTTGACGCATCGTCAGAAATTGGGTAGATATTCCTTTACAAAATAATACATGTATTCAAGAGAACGTCGAGTTGGCCAAAAGCATTCTTGGATATGTGCAAAGAGAACAATATTGGTATGTGCACAGAGTAAGAACATGATTCCAACACCCTGAAATGTTGCTTGTAATTATGATGATTGAATATTTCTAGATCCATAGCTTGGGAATGGATGTCCACGTGTTTGTGTTCAGGAATGAGTGGAACCATCTAAATTGGGACTACGGACAAGATCCTTACATGGAGAATGAAATATTCCATTGACGGGTATTTCACGGATTTCCCAGCCTCGTTAAGAAAGTTCTTAACATTCAAGGAATTCGAATGTGCCAAAAATTCCGGAATTGCAATGATCTGAGCCAAAAATCATTATTGTTCGCAACCCCTACCTCGTATTATAACACAACCTCTTGTTAAACCAATCATTTCCTTTTTCCAAGTTGCTCTATGGGGTTTGGCCCATCAACTTGCTTCGAAACTTGCAAAGCCCCGCAAAATAGCTTTTCTCTAGCCAAGCTAAACGAAAGACTCGTCAATGGCTTGTACATAATGCGATTTGCAACCATGAAAGAAGAGAGAGAAGAGAAAAACACTCTGAAGCTGATGATGCCATGCAAACCAACTAGACCATCGATCATATCAGGTTTGAAATGAGCAGGTATCCAAGATCGTTTGAGAGCGGAAGAAGTATTATTAAACCACAAAACGATCTTTGCCTGCCAACTGGCAATTATTCCTCTCTCCCTCTCAGTTTTTCTTGGCCACGAATTGTCTTGTTGGTTGGATACGAATCATGATCTCCATTGCATTTTTGAAATTGGATTTTTTTTCATGCCACACAAATTTGTTGTGATGAGTTTTTTCAAGCTCCCGACCGATTAGAATGGGTCAAGCCAGAATTCGTTTGAATCGGACCTTGAGGCCAGAGCTTAATTTTAGACTCCAGTCGTCCTGATGACACGGAGTGGTAATATTGATAAATCATTGTCTTTTAATGGCACTCTGTGTCAGGCCAGGTGCTCTGTATATCGTCCATGGAAAAGTATCCTGGACATGATCACAAATAATGATTGCTTATAGGTAGTCGTTCTCTCTTCTCCGCAAGGTATTCAAAACTCGTCCTCAAGTCCCCCTTGGGCTTGGATGCTTCTCAAGATAAATTCCAGTTCCACCACATTCCAACATGAGGGCTCAACGGTCAAATGCGGTGTCAAGATTACAACTCACCACTGACATGATTCCTAAATATACGCAAATCAGATATGAAATGTCCGGGTAATTTCGTTTCCTTTCAGTAACTACTGTGTTTGTTTGAATGAAAGTTCTTCCTTGCTTTTCCTTTTTGTTTCGAACGATAAACGATTTTCTTCTTGCATTCTGGCAATGCTTGCAAATTTGTCCGTTCAGTCAACGATGTTGTGTATCTCTAAAGCCTTTGTATGTAATATTAAATATTCAAATGTTTTGCATTACTCAATCTGACTTGGGTCGTATTAGTTCACCCATTAAACAAAGCTTGTGTAATGTTAGTGAAATAAACCGAAAACGTGACCTTGTCAAGTCTGAAGACGCCCTCTAATCAGTCGGAATCCACGGATTCGCCTGGTTGATTTAAAACCAAATAAAACTGATGCTAGCGGTTTTGCTAGTAGACAATTAGGCTAGCAAAAAAAAGATTCAACGTGGTTTGATTCTTACAATTAAGTCTTAAACACTTTATGGTCAAAGTGATTGACAATCGCTGATTTTCTCTGCTCTGCTAAGATACTTCTCGTATTTGATGCTTCACTTCGTTTTTCATCCTTTAGTCCTTGATTTCATCATGTTGGTCACAGGTCTTATTACTGTATGATGCATAATTGTGACACATTTAAAAGAGCAATGTAACAAATACACGAAGTGATACACCATTTTGTAAAAGTAGGCATGCTAATTCCTTGGTGGATTTGATCATGCTAGTTCAGGGTAAGTAATTAAAGCAAAGTCAGAGACTCTTTGCTTGCATCCATATCGATATCTCATTGTGAAGTAGTTTTAAACGTGAGACATGAGAAGACAGAGATGCATCCAACCTAGAGCCCTCTAATCCAACCCCTTTTTGCTTTGCTCTGATGTCTGCATTACGATGAAGTTGAAGGCAACGTCTTTTAGACCCTCCCATCATTATCTTCCACAATGCCAAAGATGGCAGAGTTTCTTCCTGGCAAATGGTTTCACCGCTCATTCCGAAACTCGGACCTTCTTCTTCACTTACTGTATATAGTAAGTATGTACTAGTAAGTACCGATGGCTTTTCTCATGTGGAATCGTTTTGAAACAGAGAAAACTGTCTGCGTCTCGTTGTCTCTCTGCCCCGTCATTTCAGAGTGGACGGGGAGGGATCATTAGGGCTAATAACTCAGTCACGCCGGATACAACTCAAAACGCAAAGATAGATGCAATTCACGTTGAGAGAAACCGTTCACGGCGGTGGTTTGATCCGTTTTGTGCCTGCATGCAGAGAGCGAAATGGGATTGGGACTGAGATATGTACGAACGGTACGAATGCAGACGCTAGACTTTGGGGTCTCTTGGTCATCGCTCAAAGAAAGTTCGGGCTCGTCGGATCTCCCGGAGAGTTGATGGCTGTAAATCCCGACTGTTTTGCCTGATGATATCTCACCATGATTAAGTACCTCTGCTGAGGTGGGAAGAGTCTCAAACCGTTGAACTAAGTAGGTGGTAGTTGCCCCCGATTTGTTCAAGAGCATTTTGGTCACCATGTTCCGATGGAAACTAGGCTAAGACTGGAGCGTTTGATTTCCTTTTCCCAGCATTAAAAGCATTTACTAATGATGCTGAATACTTACGGAGACCTGAGAGAAGTTGAAAACCAATCAATGCTGGATCGTCGACGCGCCAAGAATTCCATGAATCCGGTGTAAAAGTTCAAGGTTCGTTCTGACGCCCAGGTAAACCAATTTGATGCCGAACATGAGAGAGATGGTTGATGCTTCACAAATTTCCTTGATGGCTTGTTTGCGATTGTCGGTAGTGAGTACAAGTCCACGAGGTAAGAGAGAAGGGGGAAAAAGATTTCTCCCGTTCAAGATGTCAACAGGTCAAACTCCTTAAAAGGATATATTTCTTTGGTATCCTTCCCACATACCCCTCAATCTTCCCTTATCCCTTCCTTCTCTTCTCTCCTCGTCTCTTTGCTTCTCTTCCTGGAGTTTCAATCCATCCGTTGTGCCAAGATTCTGGCCCCTAAACTTAGACGTTTTACTTTCAGCCAAATTGTAGTTATCTAAAAAGTAACGATGGTCCTTACAAGGTAAGCGTGCATCGTACAGTGTTAACCTCCATCCTCACAAATCAATCACGTTTTCGTCGAAAATTTAGTTCGGGTTGTTAGCATGTAGAATGTGCGTAAATCACGTGTGGTTGCCTTCAGCCCAATAATATCATCCGCGGTTCCTTGTCAGCGGCAGCAACAGCAGCAGTCAAGCTACGATGAATAAATGGCGCCCCACCGATTTTCACCCAATTTGGCAGGATTCTTCGCGAATTCTGGGCAATCCTCCACCGATATGTAAATGACTCCCATCCTAAGAAAACCAGCTTTCATCCCAAGTTGAAATTGATAGCCCCCNAATTGAACTTCACCAGTGTTTAACTTGTGCGATCCGGTGCTCCATCACGATCGGAAAAAATTGAGACACCTTGAGTTGCTGAAGGTAAGATTGTCA
>NC_081443.1:3414480-3417541 GCF_007210705.1 Tigriopus californicus
AACCCACCCGACAACCAACAAAGCCCGGCTTAGTGACTTCTTTTCACAACGCCCAAATCTTGAGATTTGCTCAACATCTTGAAAGCAACTCCATCTTTCACTTCGTGTACGAGTGTGAGTGTATACAGTCCATGCGTGTCTTTTGCGGTGGGTCTCCGGAGATCTTCCCCGATAATCCATTCAAAGTCAGCTGATCAGATCTTGTTCATTCGCCGTTTGGCCGGCATTCGTCCACTCATGGATGTTTGGCCCACCATGCCTCACGCCGCATGGTTTATCCCTTATGCCTGATACCTCTTGGGCCGGCGGATCCCGGGTTCTCTGTTGTGGTCGGAGTTGAGGAGCCTGTGCGGACATCTTCGTGCTAGAATGGAGTGGAGTGGACTCGTGGAAAGCGGACATGTTTTCGGGATTAGCGGATGAAAGCAGACTAGTAGTCAGTTCTACCAGTGGTTGGGTCTTGACCGGATGTAAATGAACGTCTTTGGACTTGAACGGGACTAAAGTGGATCAGTTTTTGATCAGGAAAAATTGAACTTCACCAGTGTTTAACTTGTGCGATCCGGTGCTCCATCACGATCGGAAAAATTTGAGACACCTTGAGTTGCTGAAGGTAAGATTGTCATGATGCTTGGGTTCGTTGATGTTTGGATACTTCCGACAGCAAACAAATTGTGCTCTGTTGGTTTGTTCGAATTGATGGAGTCGAGTCAGAAATCGGAATATTTCTTGTGTAAACGAACCTGAGAACCAGTTGGTGAATGAGGGTTGTGGAATCTGTTAGCATTTTTGGCAAGAGATCGGAAGTTTATCATTAGTATGGGAAAGAGAGGATATTAGCCAGATCTCTCAATCCATTGAATCATGTGTGTTTGGAAAGTTTTAGCAATTTGCGGAATGACAGGCTGTGTTCATTACGGAAGCTTTTAGGGAATGTGTTAATAGACGAACGCTGACCATGCATTGGTCAAACTTCAATTGCCAGGCCATGTCAGGGTTTCTTTTGACGTTGTGGAAAGTGCAAAAAGAAAAGAAATGCTGAGGAACTTGATTAGATCAGCGACTCTTTTCCTTCGTCGGTCAGAGGGCTTTTAATCTTTTTCCGGTCGAGTGTTCTTCGCAATTGAGAGGGCAGAGTACTATACTCCGTATTGGATGGAGTCTGCCCCGTGCATATCTTTTCAGGAAACATCAAGCTCATTTGGGTTGATTGAGAGGGCGTTGGTAGTAAACAAAGCCCGACTTAACCATTGACTGCTTAGAAGGGTCCACCAAATATGCACGCATCTTTTTTTTTTGGATCCCGAAATGTCACTTGTCGCCCTTTGCCTTTCAAATGGATTATCAGTGACAAGTACCTAAGATCCTGCTTGATTAAGCTTCACAAGGTATAATGACTCCGTTTTGACTAAAAGTCTTCGTAAGACGATGTCACTCGCCTGCAAATTAGGATTTTTTTTTGCCTCGATCATTCACCCGTCCATTGTGAAAAACTGAAGAGACCCTCTTGTGATGATCGACGTGGTTTTTGGGTGGTTACTATGATTTACTACCATTTGGACAATGGCACAGTTCTGACGCTTGTACCGAGCGTCTTCCTTGTGCTCAACAATGGACGGCCAAAAATCAAGCAATACACGTGAAATGGCTTCAATTGAAAGGAAGATCCCATTACCAAAAGAACATGTGTTTTTAATAAGGAGGGGATTAATTCCCGAGCCATTCCTTTGAAGGCGACATTTCGGTGGTCTGGGAAAAAAGAACACCTGTGTTTTTGGATGTTCCATGGACTTGAACGCCCTGTGTTGTACGTAGGTAAATGCAAGAGTGCAAAGTAGTAATTGATCAGTGCCATCTACGCACAGATAGTAGGTACCATTGGAAGGGGCCCACTACTCACTGCGTACCATTTGAATAATGGGGTGAGAATCCCCCACGTTAATGGAATTTCCTCCATTAAGCCCCCCTCTCTTGCCGATCTTTTGCACCCTTTGGATTGACTCTATTCCGTTCTCTTGCTCTTTGGCGGTCTCATCATCAAGACTACGGATTTCTTCATTCGTTAGGGTGACAATCCCACCTCGCCCAATTTGGAAATGTGGATACTTCAATTTTGGAGAGGTGGTATCGAGGCTTGCGACCCGACACCCATGAATCACCCTGGACCATCAACTGACACTCAATTTCTTTTACCGTGTTTGAGAACTGGTTTAAGCGCCACTTTTAATTGCCAGTGGGTCTTCGAGGCATTGTGGACAATCATTGCGTTTCATTAGATAAGCGAAAATAATCCTTGGAAAGAAAGGCTTCGGGCGGGAAATGAGTTAGTTTTTCGTCTTCCATGAATGAAGAGGCTACTGCCGGTGAGGGTCCTAATTAGAATACCTTGAAAATGACAGGAGCCTAGTCCAGTTTCAAGAATATCATTCCTCATAATTAGGGAGCACATCTACCTTTGGTGAACGCTCCATGGGAACTTGGTCAAATTTTCTCTCAAGACACAGCCTTCAATCTGTGGTTTGAGATCTAATTTCCCGAGCTATTTGGTCAAAATTGGATTTGGAAATGTTCAATGCGAAGTGCCCAGTACGGGTTGAGTAAGTAGCCGCTGCGATACCCGCCAGCCAGGGTCTCTGTCATTGTTGTCGTCAGTCTCGGCGGACTCACTAACATATCTACGTACTGTACGTAGATAGAGGATGAGAAGTGCCATTTCCAACGAGGAAGTGGACAATATGCACCAGGGTAATTGATTGAACGCCAAACAATGTCCTTGATCCATTGAAAACATGTCCATCCACCAAAACTAGCAATTGCCTCCGGATTGTATTAAAAGACGATAATGATTAAAGCTCGGCAAAAGTAACTTGTTCTGTCGCCGACCGGCAAATCGAGAGATTTGAATGCCAATAGTCTGGATACAAGTTAACGTGAAGAGTTGGTCCTCGCTATAAGGAAAACTAGCTTCGGCAGCCATCTGGAATGTACTCTCACCAGCAAAGCAAGTTATTTTCTGACCTGTATAAAGATCACTCACTCACCCATCAAAAGATGAAAAGAG
>NC_081443.1:3417576-3417659 GCF_007210705.1 Tigriopus californicus
ACTAATCTGATCTCGTTGAAAATCGGCCTCATAGCCTTTGGTTCTCTTTTTTTGGCCACACATGACACTAGAAAGCTCCGTTT
>NC_081443.1:3417695-3417934 GCF_007210705.1 Tigriopus californicus
CACCTTGTTTACGCACAACTTGGTTGTCATTCCTGGCCAGAATCGCTCACACGACTAATCTGATCTCGTTGAAAATCGGCCTCATAGCCTTTCAAGGCGGATGTACGGTACAGCAGATCCTGGATGAAACCTTGTTTACGCACAACTTAGTTGTCATTCCTGGCCAGAATCGCTCACACGACTAATCTGATCTCGTTGAAAATCGGCCTCATAGCCTTTGGTTCTCTTTTTTTGGCCAC
>NC_081443.1:3417970-3440947 GCF_007210705.1 Tigriopus californicus
CTGGCCAGAATCGCTCACACGACTAATCTGATCTCGTTGAAAATCGGCCTCATAGCCTTTGGTTCTCTTTTTTTGGCCACACATGACACTAGAAAGCTCCGTTTTCTCCACTTTCCATTTGACTAAGGCGTGCATGAGCATCTCCTCGACTTACATTCGTCTAATAAGATCTGTCGATCCTCTTGTATGTATTTCAATGGTTTGCTCTTTGCGTGATTGTGACGAACGTGTGGTTTTTCGGAGAACTAATCGCCGTTATGATGTAATTTGAATATTTGCGGTCTCCCAAATCCAGGCTACCAGACTACCTTGGCCCACAAAGCGCATGACAGTCAAGTGATGGGGTTAATTAAAAATCAAACCGATTTTTTTTCTATTACGAAATCCAAAAATCCCAATCATGGTCAATTCATTAGGGTCGATCCTTTGCCAAGCCACACCAAACCAAAGAGGTCTCAGAAGGTCATGTGTGCCATGAAAAAGATGCACTGCTTCGTGCTCAGACCGCGAATCACCGAAGTTCAATCAATTCAACAGTCAATTACTCGTTTTGCATAGGTAGGTCGTAGCTACGAAGTACGAGTTGCGAAAACAAGTGACGTTCAAAAGCCAACAAAGAAAGATGAAATGAGAGAGAGAACGAGAGAGAGAGAGAGAGAGAGTGAGTGAGTGGCTATGATGGTTTTCTGATGGCTCTTGGGCAAGTAAAATAGATTAGCTCTTTCTCTCCAAGCAATGGTAGGTTCGTTGCCCTAAATGCCCCAAAACACGATTAAATGCCCGGAAAGCGTCAGCAGGGTGAGAAAGAAAACCGTAACCAAAACGCCAAATGTCGACAACAGACTGGTTGGTAGGTAGGTACTCGGTTAGTTCTATGGTTGGTTGATAGGTTGCTGGTGACTTCGAAGACGGCAACATGTGAGTGGGATGAAATGTAGATCGAAATTTGGGATATGGCCAAAGAGTGCCGAATTGCCACTTTCATCTTAACCAAGTGTTCGTTCCAATCATCAATGGTCGTGTAATGGGCTGTAAATATGAAAATCCCTCTTTTGTGCCCTCATCTCAATGTTTGCCTTAAATTAGTCTCATTGAAAAAGCTTTTAGAGATTTCCAATTTTCATAGAACACTCACCTCGCGATCTCATCTGGCTTGACTCATCTCCTTGCTTGACTGAGGGGTGCACTTCTTGGGGGTGAAAATTCGCAAAACTGTTGCGAAACTTCTTCTTGGTACGAGCCAGTCAGTCAAGACTTTTGATTAAGGAGGTGCGTGGTTATTGTTAGGTCTTATCTTGGCACCATCTCGCTCCATTATAGAAACAAAAGCCTCGTAGAAGTATCATGAGAGGATGCTACCGATATCAAAGGCACGAAATTTGCTTCTTTCCAAGAGCAGCGACAGAGCAGAAACAATTAAGCACTCAGACAGCTGATGCTCTGCCATCCTCAATCCATCCAGAACACATACTGTGGTTGATGTTGTTGTCGTTGTCGTGTTGATAGTGGGCATAATTCGAGAATGGGCATTTATGTGGCCGTGGTGGCTTCTCTCTCACTGCTCATCGTCCCTGGCCATCTCTTTCTGTTGAAATTCGAACGGGTTCTTCCAACTTATGTGGGTGCATTTCCGAGAGAGTTAGGCACTCCAAAGGCAAAAGGGCTCCTTCCTCACCTTTTGAATGACACCATGCTCATTTGCGGCAAACGGATCATTTTCTCCATTTCTAACGAGGCTGATTATGATCGAGCATTTGAAAGTCCAGCCATTAGAAGATGGGATCCCCCTCCGTGGAAGAAGGTACAAGATGATCGCTTGGCAAGTGAGTCTGCAACACTACAATAGAAAAAGAGAGAGAGAGAGAGTAACTCATGCAAATTTTGCCACGGCCTGCCCAATGCTCGGATCTTCTTGTCCTCCCTCTTTCTCTCTCTCGACCCTATCTTTCTCTCTTTTTCTCTTCTTCTTTCTTTCTTTCTCTAGCTCTGCCCCTCTCTTTTTCCATGGCACCACAAGCGTATCTTTCATAGTGGCCGTTGGGAAGAAGAAATCTTCTTAGTAGCTTGGAACTCCCAAGTTGCCAATCATTCCCAGCTCAAAAGAAAATAGTTGGCGCAATGGGTGGAGTCGGCTTCTTCTAATCCTGAAATCACGAGTCGATAACACTTTTGAAAGTGCAGGCCCAACAACTCTATGAAGTGGGGGACCTGAACAATAATGTTATCTGTCATAGGAGCTTGTAAACAATGGCAGGAATATAGGTACCGTTGGAATGTATTCTGTTTAATGGGAAAGGCACTCGAAGGAGCATGGACGAGTTAACAAGAACATATCCTGGCACTTGATCTAGAGTAACGGCAAAGCACGTCAGGATCTGATTTAGGTTCAGAAAGCTGATCTGAGGGACGTCATTGAAATTCCAATGGAAATGTGTCACGACTATGTGGACCTGATTTGAATGAGAAGACCCTATATGACTCGATGATTTTCCGTGGTCGGTAGTCCTCCAACATTTCATCGTCGTCATCCTTGTGAAGCGCACACATACCTTTTTTAACACTGTTGGTGGTTCTTTTCCACAAAGATGCTAAAGTCTGTGCCGTTAGGCTTCTACGTTATTTTGAGACAAGTCTAACAAATATAGGTGAATGCATCTAATGCGTGTTCAGTAGCAATATGATATTGATAAAGTCTTAAGTTTGTTGCTCTTGAAAGTACATAAATATTAGGAAACCGAAATTTTCGGCATATCCAGTTTACATATCTAGTTTTCGGATAAACTAATTTTTGACCGATGCCATGATTCCAAGTCCAGTATGGCTGTCTTGTGATGTGGTTTTTTTTTTGGTCAGTGTGGGATATCCCATAATCGTGCAAGTGAGTGTGGCGTGGTTTGGCAAGTGGCATAATCCTCGACTTTTACGAGATGACATGAGAGCATTTTTCCGGACTCGAGCATGCGATTCAAGCCGTCGAACTAGCACCGCCGTCTATTGCCAGCACTGATTTTCTCGAACTCCTAGTAGCTCCAACATCCCATCAAAGGGTTCATTCCAAAGGAAATAGGCAGTGGCTGTGGATGTGGTGGTGGTGATGATGATGATGACGGTCGAATTGGAGCTAGCGAAGATCACCAACCTCGATGGGCCCGAGGAAGTACCTCGTGTCATTTCTCATGCAAATCGTCTCGGTCATACTTTCCCTTTAAAACGCATTCAAATTGGAATTTCAAGACGGTTACGAAAGAGATCACCTGGATGGGTGATGCATTCGTTGTCGTCCTTTTAATACATTCACCATGATTTCCGAGGAATGAGCCGAGAGGAGAGAGGAAAAAAGTCCACTGCATGTATAATATTTTTTTCGCACAACTTTTGGCTCATGTTTCTATGAAAAATTGCCCGAAGTTTCTCCCTAGAAACATTGATCTTGGGGAGCTGGCTCAAAGAGTATCTTCTTTTTCTGAATAGCTAATCACTCTATCTGCCACTTTCACCGGTCGAGTGCAAAGAGCAAAAGGCATCTGAAGAACGGCCGACGCCATGAAATTCAAATCCCCCTCTCTTCTTTCCTTTCCTTTCGTTCGTTCTTTCGTTCGTTCGTTGGTTCGTCCATTGTTCGGAATGTCCCGACTCCTGACCGAGCAAAACCATTCATACGAGACCCTCAAGTTTGTAGCCAAACATTCTCATCCAGAGTTTGCGTAAACGTATTTACGCACGGTAAAGCGGAACAAACCCACCCTGCCATTCCCATCCCGTTTTGACCCCATTGTTGTGAAATCTATTGCCAACATACTTCTCAATTGTCTTTGGTGACATGGCGAGGATCAATGAGTGGGAACCAAAACAAAAAGCCTCCTCGTCATCGCATTGTCCGTCCTTGGTCCATCCTCGTAGATCCTCTTGGTAATTCTTAAAAAGTCTTTATTGCGAGATTCTTTTTCTCATTGGATCACAGTAATGTTTACAATGCTGTTCAATACTGGACAATTTTATATATATACTGTCCCATTTAGGGGTCAGGGTAACATGTTTACACTGACCACTTTAGATCGGTGCATAACAGCTCCCATTTTGGCCAAGACCCATCCCTGAACATTGGACATTGAACACCATGCACTAGGCCATGGATACCTTTAACAGGAGGATTGGACACGGCAATCGGCGAAGCTAGGCCACTTTGTGAAAACAACATTTCAGCTCCCCAAAAGTCAAAAGGGATACTACCATACATTAAGAAAAAGCCATTTAAAACAAAAAAAATAGAGTTTTTACGACAAATTTCGAGTTATATTCCTTTTAATGAAAGTATCGAAAGTGTCTGGGTTATGTAGTAAAAAGTCTAGAGATTTAAGAATAGGTAATTATTAATATAATAAAAGATGTGCAATTTGGTCTCAAATACTACTGCCTGTTTCCATTTATGACCTGGTCAAAGAGCTGTGACAAAAAGAAAAATCGGCCTAGTTCCGCTGATGTCCGTCCACTCCTCTGGTTAAAGGTCTCTCTGACCAGGCTAAGGAGGATTGGCCAATCTGCCTCCATCTCCTTGCTCTAAATACGGGTAATTTGTTTTATGCTAATGGCATCAAAGGAGTCCAACGGACACCTTTTCAGAGCATGAACGAGTTCTACGCATGGAATCCGTACTTCGCGTTGGAACGGGAGGAATGAAATTGCATAGCTTTGGCTGCGCAAGAATAATGAATCCTAATGACTTCCGAGGTGAAGAAATGGACTCTTTTGAAGGCGTTTTTGCGACAAGGCTAGAGGCCAGCTTGGGGGTGAAAATAGTTGAAAGAGACCCCGTTTTAATTGGGCTTTTGTTCATATCTGCCTGACGTGTCAACGAGCAGGCTCATATAATCACAAAGAAGGGCCCAAAAGAATGAAGCATTGACTCTGAGGATTGGTCACACTCTAACCTTTTCCCGGGGCACTCAATTTGATGCCATTTTGAAATGTGAGAAAAAAACAAGTCACGATTGTCTCTTTCACAGAGGCATGGAAGGAAGAGTGTCGTTATATTTCGATCACTATATGTCGAAGGAAGGGAATTAACTAGTCAAATTATCTACTATACCTATCAAACTGAAAACAGCTTAGGAATATGCAAACAACTTCCCGGAAAATTACCTTCCAATACATGAATGTAATGTGCACCACCAGCTATTTGTGCAACGTTTTTGGCACCAATTTTCTCAGGACATACATTGAAGACATTTGAAAGTGTAACGACAATCGGATGTCTTGGTTCTAGTTTTTTTGATCATTTCTGGATGCCGTTTTGCCAATGGTCATCGGCAGATTATGATGCCTGAGGATCTGGAGTGTTTTCGTTTCGGAAGCACCATTCTCCGTGGATGTGTGTGTGTGTGCGTGTGTGTGCATGGTTCGAATTTTTGGGAGAATCTCAATTTCATGGCCACCATCCATGGCATATCAAAAGACAGATCGCACACATGAGCCTCCAGTGCAAAGCTAAGTCGAAGACCAAGTTGAAGATGAAGGCATAGTGGATGCCGAATTCGTCGTAGAAGTTTAGCCCGTGGCCATGTGCGTTGTTGTGAAGAAGGTAATTGGTCGATGAATCAAGACGATTCCGTAGAGCAACTGTAATCTTAGATTTCTTAACCATGTGATGCAATCAATGGTGGGTGAGCACGCAAGCGTTGATGTCAAGATATCACCAGTCTGTCTGACAGAAAACCAAGCAGAAATCCCAAAGACAAGGTAGAGAAGATATCTGGAAGACAGGGGGTGATCGATCTTCAAACTGGTATGATTATGATACATACCAGTCATGTACGTCGTATTGCATAACCCGCTCGATATCTCCGGACAGACAGACAGCCCTGTAGCCCTCATAGTCATGACTGATCATGATCAAGCCTCATATTTGGCGATGATTCCCTTTTTGTTTTGGACAAAATTGGTAATTTCAAGCCTCTGATGGGGGCCTAATCAGGAAATATCAGGGAACCAATAACGAGGGCTAACAATTTATGGGCGAAAGTTCATCAGGACAGAGCCTTAAACTTGAGCGTACTTTGGCGGGGCATAGCAAGCAGGACCTTAAGGTGAGAACTGCCGAGCGAGCATCTTGTGGTTGACACCGAACCGAGGGAGTGGATTACATTTTCGAGGGTGTCAAGAGAACAGGTCAGGGTAAAAGAGAGAAGAAGAAAAAAAAAGAGACAAGCTTCGGCATTCCATCCCAAGCGCGTTCCTGGAGTTCTCGCTCAATTTCCACCGAGGGGAAAGTGGTTTTGACCGCTGCCATTCGACATCCCTCCAGAACCAACGACATGGGTCATGGGTTTCCGTCGCTCAGACATTTTTTCGTCTTCTGAAATCACGGGATTTCTCGACTTTCACACAGGCCGGAATCCTACCTATTTCACTTGGGGCGCCTCCCTCTCTCTCTCTCTCTAATGGTGGTTTAAAGGAATTTAAGGATGATCAATCAAGCGGTCGTCGAAATGCTAATTTGTCTGTCAACTCTTTCCAACGGACGCTTGTGCGAAAGTTGGCGGTTGTTTGCATCGGCCCAGGCCCAGTTCATTTCTCATTTCAATTTCCCATTTGGAGGCATGCATATGGATCCGTGGTGTACCGTGTTGTATGAACGGTCCTGCCATGCGGTCAAAGTTGGATCCCAAATTTGGAGATCGGATCTGAGATCCCATTGATTTCCTGATTTCCCGATAGTTGCACACCTTCCGTCTCCCCAGGGCTTCTTGGTCATTAATCATTGCCACCCGTGCCCGGGCCAAAACCCAAATGACAATCTGGGTTCGAGCAATGCACTCATCTATTGTACGTATAGGCTACCGGGTTGGTCAAGTTGCCTTCTTGGTGGGTGCTTGCACGATTCTTCGTTGAATTCGGTGCCCATTTCATTTCTGCGCATATACCAGGGGACCTTCACCATTAGGTGGGCAATATAATTAGAGTGCCTATTGAATAAGGGCCCCCATTGGCTACTGAATGAGAGAGGGAAAGGGGTTAGCTATTGGATTTGCAAACTTTGGTGCTGTTACGTCGTACAGGGTGTAAAATTAGCATAACGCCATTCATTTTTTCCACGTTCTGACTGTAAACTAGCGACACGAGCTGGCCTTTTTTGGTGCGGATCTTGCACTAAAGTGTCCATTTATCATATTTGGTGGCCATTGGCATAGGTTTCAAATTAGTTCAGCCCGCTACTTGTTAGAAATGATTATAATGTTAAGAGTGAAAGTTCCACCAAGCCCTTCATAATTTCCTAATCCTTCTGGACGTTTTAATTGCCGAGCACTCGTGCATAGTAATCGGTGATAATATTTCTTCAGTAATGATCACTATTGAAGTTGAGGATGATGATCCAAAGCCTCCATAAACCTTTCATTAGTGACGGACTGTCACATCTCCTCGGAATTGTCAGAGCAAAGCGGAATCGGAACATTTTGTAGTTTCTGCATTTCGATTGCCAAAAAAGCTGGGAGAAGACGAAGACGTCAGGGTCGAGGAATGGAATCCAAATTGTCGCTTTTGTGTATAACATAACATGCCAGTGTACGAAGCAGCATGGGAATACCAAGACCATCCATTGTGTTTTCAACCATGTTTATACGAGCCAATTGGGATAAGCCCCCAATTTACTTCGCTAAGTGGTGCGTCATTTTATTTGAAGTGATGATGAGAAACACGAACTTTCTTTCATCCTTCTCCAGGAGATTGTAGGTATGTCTCCACTCTTTAAGCATTCCTTCCTTCGTCCATCCGTTCTTTCTTCGAGATCCCACCAGCAAGCACTCGAACCATTCAGCGGGATGGATCAACTTGCGACTTCTTGAAGGGCCGTGTATCTGTCGGACGCATCTATTCTCGGTTTGGCGTACAACGACCGTCAAGGAGCAGGCCAGGGGAAAGCGGAAATCGTTTCTCATCCTAACGCAGTGGTAAAAAAATCTCCAGATCAAACAATCATAGGGCAGCACACACCCCATTCCTGACAACTTCTCTCCTGAAGCTGGATACTACTCGTATGCATATTCAACCACTGAGAGGAATATTGAACTACTCAAATGCATAAGCATCCCCTAGGTCTTATTAAGCTTGGAGGGAGCAATTGGGGTAATTCGCCTCATCTCGCCTCATCTCTCAAAAGTGCGTTTTTTAATCGGAATGAAGACACTCTGACCTGGGCTTTAAATGAATACGAGGGTTTTTTTCCGGTTCAAAACCTGCTTGAAAGATCAAGTTGAGTCTGCCTCGGTCACTGTCCCGAATACGCCAACTTTCACCACTGATTTCATGTGAGGAATGTAGTAGAGACTTGCATCGCCTCAAGCTCGCTCTGCTAGTAGAACGGAATGAAATTGTACGCATGTGTATGTAGTACTACCCGGCATGCGGTAAATAAGTATGTGGTATGCATAGCGGAGGTGAATTGGGGAGTTGTCTGTCAGGTCAAACTTGGCGATCGAGTGAGTTTGAATCCGCTGAAAGCCAAGTGGGCGTTGGTGTAATACGTACACAAAGAGCAAACGCAACCCTTATTCCAAAGAAACCACTGCGTCATTATCAGGGCTCCACGTGTTAGATAGTATGGTTCAATGGTCACTAGTCCGAGCAGAATTTCAAGAGACTACCACGGAGGTCCTGGAAGGAACAGGGGGGTATTTTTTTTTCACTCCCTGATTGGATCCAAATTACTGACAAATATATGAACGGCTCAGTTAGCGCCAAATATGGATCCCTGCTTGACAATGACGGATCTAGGAATCAAACTGCATTTATAGGTTGATTTCGTGATGCCCTGATTCATTCCCCGACGTAGATATTAGATTTGGTCCTCTTGGATAGAAGTAGGGGGCGTTTTCAGATGATCGTCCATGCGACTAAGCGAGTGAATGAATGTGAGTGAGTGTGTACCTTATGTGTACCTTTTAGAACACGATCATGAACAACAACAACAATAGCCAAGACGACGACGAAGACAGCGAGACTGGGACGGGACAGATTGTCCTCTTGATACTTGAAAGTCTTCAATCATCTTCGGCGTGGATCTGATAGTGGTGGTGGCAATCTTGGCTTTGATATCTCAGGCCTGGGATCATCATTGCCTAATCATCGCTCTTCAAGCTCTTCAGACCGTCGCAAAGAAACACAATGGGAGCGAAATTTGCCATGAAAGAGTTGAAATCAACCACTTCAGATCGAATGCCTACTGCAATTACAACCACCACCATCACCAAAAAGGTCATTCGGGCAAATCATTGTGTGGATGACCTCTTGAATCGAGGCTTTAGAGAGACTACGACCAGAATGGGGCTTGGGTTTCCAGCCCATCATCGACTTTCACTTTCCTACTTCGACCAATCGAGCTATGCCTTACGTTTGAATGCACCATTTAAGATGATTATTTGCACTCTCTCTCTTTATCCGTCTAGATCTTCATTCATCTTAAGATCTCTTCATTTGAGGAACAGACGCTGGCATATTTTCTCCACCCTGTCATTAGAATTGTTCAAAATTCAATTTTGGGCGGAGTTTCGAGAAAGACAAAATCTTTGAAATCTTACCCATTGGCAAGCGACCTAGTTTGGCTCGAAGAGGAACAGGAAGTTTCCGCTCTACATTAACGATTAATCGCGCATTGATAATGCCTCCCTTTCAAAAAACACTTTGGTCGAAGAAAGGGAGAGCATAGAATTGTGACTGGTCATGTTTTGAATATGCCGCCCCATCAAACTCAATCGAAACATGTCAAAACAATGGGCAGGGTGGCTTATTATGGCGAATTTAAAAGGTGTGGCTCTGGACGACTTGCCTTGTCCTTATCGGAGAGATCCATCTTTGCGCGGAATTAATTCAGATTTTCATCCAGCTTTCACGAAGGCGTGAATTGGCACATTCTGTTCACAACTTTTCGGCGTCGGATATGAATAATAATGAGCGCATACGAGAAAATTTCGGGGAATTAAAGTCAAGGCTCTTTGCAAATTCTAAGAGAGAGTAAAGAAGTCATTCATTGAAATACAACTGAAGCTTGAGGAGGAGGATGCTGGAATTGTGTTTTGTCAAGCTTTGGGCGATCTTATCCTATTATACAGTATCTCAGATGATTTCCGTAAAGTTATTTGTTTCGAGGACTCGCCAGGATGTCACGAGTCCCCGATTTAAAGAAACGTCATTTTTTTCCTCTCTCCCCATGTTAAATTGTGAGCGAGCCATAAAATGACAACGAGCCACCCTTATTTGGCTCGCTCATGCCTTTTTTATGTCTATCTGAAGCTAAAACTGGGCAATCTAACTGATGAGGCAAGGAGGGTTGTTAGAGATCTTCCTAATGCGCTATTGTGCTTCCACCATTAAGTCAAAACAATTGAACCGAATCATATGTGTGACTTTTGTAGATCATAATTAGCATTTCATCGTGTTTTCGCGCCACACTTCCTCGAACCCTTGGAATTTCATCACATCATGAGCACATTATTTTCAATAGGCCAATTTTGTACTGAAATCAAATTGTTGAGACGAAATAATGCAAGTTTTGTGCTCAACTGCTCAACTTTATTTGGGAGACCCTTAAAGCAAGAAGCGTAATGTGAAAGTCATAGGAACAGAACGAATGAATTCGATTTGAGCAACATCTGGAGAGAGTAGATAATTGAGCCAGTCATTAACGCAGTTTGATTTAATTGTTGCTTGTTGGTATGCTTGAACCAACTGCAAAACTACTCCATCAGTTAAATCCTTTGCTTTTTATTGCGTTAAGATTTATGTGGGACTCTCTTAAATGCCATTATATTTCAATTCAATATAGAGAAGTTATTGATACACTTACTTATGCTTCAATTATTTACTGAAGTGCAAAAGAATCAGCGTTATTCAAGTTCTTGACAATTTTGTTTTCAAGCAAGCATATCAATGTTAGAATGGCGATTTGCAATGAGAAGCGTCAAACAATTTAGTTTGAGTGAAATATAGGCTGTTTCCTTTATGAATCCATAATGTTGGAATATATTAGTCGAGTACTTTGATTAAGGCAATGTCATATGGGACAAATATTTGCTTGAAAAGACCATGACAAATTATAAATGCATTTACAAAATTACCATGATCGTTACTAGATCATCCAAGAGTGGTCTGCCTCCCATTGGCAAAGATTTAAACTAATTTCATGCTATAGCTCTTTCCACTTTTCTCAAATCCACTCGGATTCAGTTTTTCCACGGCGCCAAATAGTCGTTGAAATGAAAACATCAAAATTTGGTATTTTGACAATAATTAGTATTGAAATTTACATTCACATACGCCTTGACATTTTTCCTTATTTATGACAAGAGCCGAACAATTCTGTTGGTTTGTTGTCTTTTTAAGTACGTAAATGGTGATGGAAGTTGTGCTTTTGCCTCTTATTCTGCTTTGCTCTGATTGATTTTGCATCTACGCTATAACACCATGTGTGCACACACACACATCCTTATTGTACGTTTAACAATCCAGGAATACTAATTGATCCTCTATTGATTCCAGGTAAGAGCTCGATGCACTTGATGACAGGGTTGTCGTCGAATCCACAATCGTGCCATTGCTTTTCACCTTAATGACGTGGATAGATAATGCTTGTTATATCCACAGGCTCATCTAATGGATAGTCAGTTGATCTCGATTGCCGAGAATCCCGAATGCCAAGCGAAACCTTCAAGGTTGACAAAATGAGGGCCTATCTAGTATTTTGTCGACAATTTTTCAGACAATGCCATTGGGTACCTCTTGAAATGGGAGCAAGAAAGTAAAGAAAAAATGGCAGCAACAAAAGGCTACTTTTTGCTTCTCATTTTCCCTACGTTCTCTATTGGTGAACGAACTTCGTGGGCTCTTTGGGCTCTTGAGTGAAGAAGATTCATTGAAATTCGCTCTTTGCTGCGTCACTCGTCGATTAATGACACTTGGATTCTCACTCACTTACTCACTGGTTTACACTCTGACAATCTGACCTTGAACCAAGGCCAGCCAAGTTTAGCTTTTTTCAGAGTTTCACCTCAAATTATGCATAGCCGTGTGTGCTCTGAGGGTTAAGGTTAATTCCTGTCAGCCAATATTGGTTTGAGACAAAGGCACATTGTTATGCAAAATTGAGCGGGAAATTTATTCCACAATGTCATCTCTCTCACTCTTGATGATCCAAAAGGCAAGCAAGACTTGGGCTTTGCACGTTCATCATGTCAAGGGGTGGAAAAGCCTAGAAGAGTTTAAAGCGAGTTTAAGAAAATTGCCATTGTGTGCGAGATAAGGTTTTCGATTCAATTTTTACGTGCCCTTCCTAGGAATATTTGACGATAAAAACAGCATTACACAGCCTCATATTGAATTATTAACGTCCTTGAATCATGGGTCAATCAGGAAAAGAAAATTCAAGGAATAATTTCCATAATCAATCAGACCTTCCCTAAACGAGCTTAAACCCCGAAAAGTTTGAAACAGAGCACTTGCCTTGACATTTTGACCGGATCGCATCAAAATCATGATGGCATAGTTTTTTTAAGAGATTTGCTCCGGATGATGAACGAGATCCTTTTTAGGCTGAATCGATTTTCAATACAAAACACTCTTGGATCAGTAAGCACCACAGCCGTTAAGGAAACCATTCCATGTTTCAAATACTTTTTACCAAACGGTCATTTTTTTTACTGCCGAACAATACCACACCACACGAGATGTTAGTATTGATCACGAAATTGGGATTGGCTCGTGGTACTTACGAGTACTACATTACAATTGGTTGTTGCCAACATTATTTCATTGGCCTGGCTGCAACAGCTTTTCGTAATTAGTAGTCCGAGTACTGTGGTCGTTCGGTCGTTTAGCAACACCGAACAGGTGTGAATTGGTTCGGCATGAATATTTGAACGCNCTACATTACAATTGGTTGTTGCCAACATTATTTCATTGGCCTGGCTGCAACAGCTTTTTGTAATTAGTAGTCCGAGTACGGTGGTCGTTCGGTCGTTTAGCAACACCGAACAGGTGTGAATTGGTTCGGCATGAATATTTGAACGCTCCGCCATTTCATTCCACCCAGTTGAGGGTCTCCCAGAACAACAATCAAAACCCATTTTGGTTGGTAAGGCAAAGGGAGCCCAATTAAAAAAGAAGTGTTAAATCTGACACCTTGCCATTCCTTTGAAGCTACTTGGGGTCTCTGCCAAATTTTGATGGTGGCAAATTTAATAGCCAAATCCAGACGACTTTTGGAGTGGAGAACTCGTGACTACGCAGATCCTTTGGAGGTGGTGAGCAGCTTTTTTGGGCCTTATCTGTTTGTGCTCGACTTGAAAAATCGCCCACGAATCAACTCCCCAACCCTAATCCAGCTTGTCATAAACGTCATGCTTGCCTGACCTGTTGATTACGGCATGGACTGCAAAAGCATTGCCAATTATCCAAGGATTCCCAAACGCAAGTCCAACTTGATTACCAGAACCGTATTACAGTTACGTACGGTTAGACTGTACAGTTTGTATATAAGTAGACTACGAAGGTAAACAGGGGTTGGAGGTTGACAATTGAATAAAATCCTGATTATGTACAAGAATTTTTGGCACACCAAGCGATATAAACTTAAGGTTTACGAGAGGCGTGTTGAGGTGTTTGTATGAACATGTCATAAAGATTACTTAACTCTGCATTGAGCCAGAATTGTCAAGAACAGCCACTATCATTCCAATCGGACATTTCGTGGTACCACTTTTTTACGACAACTAACCTTTGGTTCTTGAAATGATTTTCAATTATCTCAAGGCCATTGAATGCGGTAAGTGAAGAAAACGATGTGAAAAGGCCCCCTTTTCTGAAATTACCATTGGTTAGCGAATAAATTGAGATGGCCAATGCGAATTTTATGTCTCAAGGCCCAGTCTCATTAGAGGAATTTTCTCGAAACAGATGGAAGACTTTCGTCGGTTGGTCTGCAAATACTCGGAAGCTATTTCCAACCAATGTGGTCAATCAATATCGAATTCGCAGTGGGAAGGAAGCTTTAGACCAAGTCATTAAAAAGCCAAGTTGACGAGGGCCGAAATGCCGAATTGCCAAGAACATGCGTAGGGTAGAAATGCATGCTAAATACAGCCTGGTGAATAGGCTTTGATGATCTTTGATGAGGCTCCCGACGACCTTAAATCTGGCATGTAAATATTAACAAGGAAAAAGTGAGGATGACACTTGGCGGTGCATGCGTGAACCATGAATGCGAGTGCGGATGGTTAAGTTGGTTTTGTCGGGATGTTTCACTTCGTCATTTTCCACTCTAGTTCATCGCCTCAAAGGGACGCACCAAAGAGAGATCACAACCACCACTACCACTGTACCACTACTACTAGTACTTCCTTTGCAGTGTTACTTGTCTCATCGTCACCATCCCTTTCTTCGATTTCCAGTAGGTTTTGCTCTCCCAATCGCTCACGCTGAGCATCCATTACTACAGAGCACTAAGTGACTCTCTGGTTGGTTAACTGACTGGACTGTTCAGCGATTTAGCTCGATTTCCACCAATCTAATTGGCACATGCCATGCAAAACGGCTTGTTAGTCTAACGATGATCAGCAGACGGACGTTTCCTGAAATCCTTTGAAGAACGTTCGCACCCTGTGTACGTACATACACCATTTGTTCGTTCACTCACCCATTCACTCACTTCTGGGATCAGAGGAGAACGAAAGAAACAGATGATGAATGGTGTCGTTACGGCAACGTTCGATAATGGATATTTTTTGGTCCGGATGGGGCATTACTCCCTAATATGCCACAATCAACGGGAGGTCTCATTTCGGAGGACGCATTTGACGCAAGTGACCAAGCCATAAAACGACCGATATACCAAACCATTAGATCATGTGTTGCGGTGGTTCCTGTTTTGTAAGGACGACACAAGCCAAGGATTGGAACAGGATAATTAGCTCTTTTAATGGTAGGCTTCGTCAGTGTGAGAGCCTCTTTTGATATGATCCAAAGGATGGCCTCGTTAAATGTCCTATGGTCAAGGTTCTGGGGCAATGCTATACTTTTTGTTAACAAGGGTTCAGCTGTTATTTCGAGTGATCTTTGCAGCTTTTCCGAACTTTGGCCTAACAAATGTAACACATATTAAAAGCTATGCGTTACGAATAAATCTCGTTGACTGTTTATTCGTTTAGTGATGATAACAAGGAAGAGCAAGAAATGCAGAACCTGAATCGTCCAACGAGAACGTATTGGCTAAAAAAACGCCATCCCAGAGCGTCAAGTTTCGCTCTGGATTGTAACGGAATAATCCGTGATGATTTTCGAATGGCACGCATCTTGGAGGGTGTCATATCATTGGAAGAAATCAAAGATCGGCCAATCGTGGCATGTTTTCGTATACAATGTATGTGTGTGTGTGTTCATGAGTCTGCGTGTGTCTCATATATTGTCTCAAGCATGGCCGAGATGATTTTACAATTTGGTCTTTAATGCTTGGATGAAATCCATTATTTGATTAGAAAGTGAAATTGTTTTATCTCGCCAAGATGTCTTGATGTGACGGATGATTCATTTTCACAACATTCTCAACTCACGATTCATTCGCGGAGATTTCAACGCGAGAGGCAAAAAGTGTCCCGTGCCAAATGGGTCGATTCTTGTGCTTACTCGGCATTTTCAGAAACGGGATTAGGCATATGGCAGATACCACAGTCGATCCCAATCCAAAAAACTTGGCTCGAAAATGAGCAAGTATATCAAAGCATCTGAGTTCAAAGGGTGGCATCCAGTTTTGATTTACTATGAACAATGGTCGAAAGTGCGTGAAGAACCCACTGAAGGAAGGAGGAAAGAATACGAGGAGGAGGAGAAGGAGGAGGAGAAGACAGAGAAAAATCAAGGTAAAAACTCCAACGCACACCTTTCATTCTGCCCTACTTGGAACGCAACGCAACGGCTTAGAACTTCTACGGTAAGTATGCACTCGTACATTCTTAAATCATGTACGCGAGTTTGTGGATCACCTTGTGGAGGAGACAGACAGTGGGCCTACCTGCTAGGTTTAAAGAAGGGAAGAAGAAGAAAATGTTATTAATAGGCTTGACTAAATGAGTATGTATGGGCTGTGGAGGGAAGCCACCATAGAAAAAGGACACCCTCTGTGGTCCTGATTACTCACCAGGGGTCCAAAGGGAAATTGTATCCCGCTTAATCTCCGACTTGGCAAGTGCTCGCCATGATCAAATGGTGTCTGAAAGGCACAGAAGAATTTCGGATTAAAACGAAAACCACGTACCTGCGATCATGGGCCTGAAAATGTCTGCCTGTCCTAAACGTTTTTTGAGAGATGAAGGGATGTTTTGTGAGTTCTTTTCTCTGGGTGCCAAATGGAGAAAAAAGAACCTCGGACCTTAAAGACCCCTCTTTAGTCATGGTTAAGCCCATGCATTGGCCAAAAGCCATTAGCGAAATAAGGTGCAGAAACCGAGTGCAATATTTTCACACCAACTCTGCTGAATTGAAGGGAGACCGAGAAAGCTAAAAAATAGGTGGAGACCACAAGTGGAAAATGAAAATATCCATCACCTTACGTCAACGTTTCGTGGTTTGACGTTTCAAAACAACATGTCACCACATCCAACCCTCAAAAAGTCTTCAAGATAGAGTGAAGACTCTACCGTTGTTGAACCATCTCGCATTTAGAATTGGAATTGATGCCTCCCCCCAATTCTAATCGTCGTTGTTAATCTTGACCAAATTGGCACACCTACCTGGCTTGCTTTTGGTCTGATCGGACTCGTCCGAATTGCATTGGACTCGTTCCCTGATAAAAGCGTACTAATTACCACCCAACAATCTAACAAAGCATGCTTAATTTGCATGGGTCGGAAAAGGGTTTGGTGAGCATTACTAATCAGAGAAGGAGTGAGGCGTTCCCCAAACCGATCTTGAGAGCTCAAATCCTTGATAAGAAGGAATTTATGAGGGTCTGTCTCCGGTTGGACAAATGATTGTCCTTATTTCATGATTGGAGGATGAATAAGAAGACTCATTCTGATATCATGTGTGTGATGCCTTGATGTCCAACTCAACCATCATCATAGAAGTATTACCCAGTACGACATTTGTGACTTTTGTTGTGCCTGAAACACCCCACAAAGCGATGTTCCGGCCAACGGACCATTTTCTGTCCACAAGATGCTTTTGTAGTGCAGACTACATCAACGTTGGCATGTCTCAAGCCATTATAAGGGTTAGGCAGCCATCCACGTCAACCAATCAAGGGTGGATGGCGATTGGAGAAGCGACAAGCGTCTCGTAAATCGCCAAAAAAGAACCAACAGAATTGAGGAGGGTCCTCTTCAATTGGGAACACGGAAGATTCTTCACGGGAATCGTGACCAATTTGGTCCAATAACTGCCGTTCAATTCTACGTTTGCTCAATCAGTTATGCTTGAACAGGCCCAGAATTGAGTGAGTGCCATGTCATCGAATCAAATGGTCGGTAACGCTCTTGTAGTACAGCATACTAGTATACGAGTGTACATGTTTCCTTGGCTGACCGTTGCATTTAGTAATGTGTACTCTGTCACACACGCTTGGACAAATTAGGCAATGCAGCCTTTTGCCTTCATTTGGCTGAAGGGTGTTGTAAACAGGCGTAATTGGATAACAGGCCATTTAGGCGAATGAAATCTGGGGCTACTTTTTTCCCCACCAGATAGAATATGCTGCTCCGGGGTGGAGCTCATCAATGTCAATCGTGGCTTAAAAGCTTTTAGACCAATCGAAGGCAAGTGCTATTACAAAACCATTCACCATTTCCACCAGCCAAATCCGGCATGAACTACTACCAAATGAAATGGTAATGGTCAGCACGAATAATGCGACTACTCCGTCTGAGAGTCACTTTCCTGAAGGAACCTTGAAATGGAAGTGCCACCGAACTCGCCCTGCGTCTCAAAAAGGGGGAATTGGATCGGAATTGGGAAATGTACGTAATGGTTGGCACGTATTCGAATGCCAACCGTAAGCCCAGGGTAATGTAAGCCGACACCAGGTGTTCAGGGGACCAAAGATGTAATGACACTTGAAAAAGCACAATCGCATAAACGTAGTGGACATGCCTACGTATAGGCGGTATCAATACTAATTAGCACCGGCGGGCAATGCATCATTTGGCAATGGTTCGTTGGTTCGAAACGTCATTATTTAATTAGAATCTCTTTTTCCCTTTAAAAACGAACCATCAGCCCACGTTCGTTAACTCAAATTGCAGGGCTGTGTTTGGCATTTTATTTGCGGGCATCCACGGTACAAGGTGTACGGTATGTATAGATTTGGCATGAGGTTTTCTGCTGATAAAGATCGTCGACAATTGATATTTATGGTCAGTAATGGCTCATAATCAGTACCATAGGCGACTTGGCCTTAATCAGTGCCATTCGTGACATGAAGTCTTTCAGGCACCGCCCAAAACGACCCAAACGCGTGAGGAAATTTTGCACATCAAGCCTTCGGGAAGCGGCAATCAGGAAACAAACTGTTTCTGGCTTTGGTCGCATCGCTTTTCGAACTGAGTGCATTTGATCGTTTGTTCGTGGTTATCAAAACCACCACCTTAATGGCCAAGAGGAACGGAACTAGGCAATTACACTTTGGCAGAGAGTTCCCAGGGGAAGAAATTGGTTTCTCGGACAAAAATATGGCATCTTTTCAAACGACATATTACTTATGGCAGGGCCGCATTTTTCATTTACAAATAGGATGTCCGCCACGGAAAGCCAGTGATGATCTCTAATTTCACGGTCAGATCGTTCCTCATGCTAATGTGCCATGCTCAACTGATTCGGCAATTAACAGCCGCCAAATGGAGTGGCGTGATTTTGATCAGGCTATCAGTACAGAGAGGTTATCCATCTACCGAGAGAAACTCCTCCAAACACTTATCTTCAAGATACCTTGGAAACGGAATTTGTCCACCGACTTTCAATCAATAGATGTCCTCAGGTTTCTCATACATGATTCCTGATTCACGAGAGGACTTGTCAGAAAAGACATATCGATGAAGGAGAAGACGACATTTGTCTTGGAATAGAATGGCTAGGATGAATGAGTGAGTAGTGAATGACGCAGCAATCCATCCATTTGTGGACCGCCGAGTTTTTCCCCTAAGTCCGGATGAACAGGTCATCAATGACGATATATAAATCGATGAATCAAAGCGCCGTGAGAGGTGAAAGTGGATTGAACTTGTCGCAATTCAAACAAGATTATGGGGCGTTTGAGAGCTAGTCTAATTGCCTGGCTGCACCAAATGTCGTCTTGGAAATGCAAAAGATGTGCTTGGTAAAGTTTTGCGAGCTTTGAATGCCATTTGTCACTTCTCGATTCGATTTAGTCATGCAATTATTATGGAACCACGTTAACTTATGGTGCTGTGCCAAAACTAATAGATTGGATTTGGTTTGTGATTAAATCAAGTGCAGAAGCCACAAAGAGCCACGAACATGTGTGTTCGTTATGTGCTAAGATAGATAGAATTCTGTTTTACAAAGTGTGGGAATAATAATTTAGTTGTCACTCAACCTCTTTCGAGGTATCCGACATATGATCGAAACTCAACAAGAACTGTTGTCGATCCCAGGTTGACCTTCAACATGGCCAAGTCCACCCATCATAACTCAAAAAAAAAATGTCATGAAACGCAAAATCAATAAGCTCAAATCGGTTTTGATCACGAATTCGACTCGTGTTGAAATCATGCTCGCCTAAGCAAACGAAATCGGTGAGCGGCAACCACATGTTGTAATTGAATTCATGGCCACTGGAATCGACAAGATTAATTGATCTGATACCTTGGTCATTGTCGTCGTGGCTTCTAGACGACACTCAAGGCTCACGCGTGTCTCACAGTCACGAATGAATTTCTGATTGATGAAACGACATGAACTGTCACACTTCACACCATGAACACCACTCAAGTGAACTGTGAACAGGCAACCAAACAATGCAATAACTGTTATTGATGTTTCTATCCAGCACCCCTTTTCTGTGCTAGCCAAACAATACTAAACACGGCCAATCTTGACATTTGGGAAATCTTTTTTATTTTCGTCATTTTATGCACCTGTGATATGTATATTCGAGGAAACGTGGATGGAACGCCTCACGACTGTTCAATCCATCCATCCGTCTATCCATCCATCAATCAAAGGCGAGCCTTGCCATAGGCTATAAACATTACGCCGAAAGTACTAAAAGTGACAAATCTGAAATACTAATTTACATGTTTTCGCTTGTCTAACTCCAAAGGCAACGATTTTGGTACATTCGAAAAGCAATTCATGGCGAGGAATTTCGACTTTTAATTTTTGAAACTATCCCGAGGCATCAAACCACATTCAAACCCAACCAGTGTGAATTGATGGGCTAACTGGTTGCATTATGTAACAGAGTGGCATTTTGGGTTGGCCACCCTTCACGTCTGCATTCTGTTTTGATAAAAATCGGACCTCACTCTTGGATTTTCCTGGTCAAGGTTGCGTGAATTCAAATCTCGGAAGCTTGTGTTTCATTTTGACGACGTCTGTTTTTTCCGTAGCGAATGTCTCTGTTCACGTTCTCTCCGCACAATTAGTTGGTCGTCGAAGGCACCAAGATGTTCGAGAGAATAGAAGTATTCTTCTTTCGCTGAAGATTTCATGCCTCACTGAATGGCTTTGTCTTAACCTTAATGTCCAGTGCTTGGTCGGTTCCTTCAAGAGTCATTCACCCAAGCAACAGCAAATAATCAGCACCACTGCTATCATCATCATTACCATTACCATTATTGGCCGTGGCAGTGAGTGCAATGTATGAGTCCACTTTTAGTGCGCGGCCGGCATGTGAACACAAGCAACAAATGCCTCTTTGGTCGCCAAGGTTATTTTTCTTCAAATCAATACCGCAACGCCTGATTGAACCGGTTAAATGATGCTCTTGAGAGCATTGAGAAAATTGCACCTAATGACCACCGTTGGTTCGAAATAGCTTGAGAAGCCATAAATTGCATCCAATTGGGTGACTCTGCCTTGACATCTATCGAGATCCCAGATCAGTTTCTTTTACCGATGTGGTGTCCAAAGAAAAAGAAACGAAAGAAAACGGAAACTTTCCCATCATTTCCTTTCCTGATAGATTGTGACGGGTTGGCAAATTTGCTCCCCATTCTGCATGACGAGATTTATTGCCCAATATCCTTGTATGAAGATGCAAAAAGCTTCACGACGGTGGTGGTTGCGCTAGTGATCATGAGGATGATCATTCTTCCCGTCGTATATGGAGTGAAATTCAACAACTCGGAATATCCGATTGACTTTTGAATGGGACTTACTGAATAGCGCCAAAACGGGAAGATACGGCTCGAGCGTGAGCTAATGAAATGAACCACATAGTGTACATGGACAGGGTATAAACAGTACACATGCGGTACGTAGTACCATGACAACACACCGGCATCAGCTGCAACTGAAGCGAGATAATGACCTTCAATACATCTTCTCCGTTATGCAAATTCTTTTCCCCTCTAAATCTTAAGTTGTTGGGATGGTTCTCTATGGGAGTCCTCGTGAACCTGTGGATGACAAAGCCACAATCATGTCATGGATGTGCATATGTTCATGAACGCCACCGATCCTAATCATTTGGCTTAAGTGGATCTGCATTCAAAAACATTTGCGACATCATCGCTGGGGCTCCCCATAAGGACACCCTCAAAAACACACACCAACTGGATGACAAATCCAGCTTCTCAGCTTACCGTTGACATGTTTGATTTCCTTTCATCACTCACCATCATGTGCGTTGCGTGTGATTGATCCTTTGAAACCATTTTTATCCATCTATCAATTCATCCATCTTTCTTTCGTTTGAAAGAACGGAAACAAACTGGTGTTTGGTCAGAATCACGCAACCTCTTCGGTCGAACTCTGGCCGAAATGATCTGGTTTTGATCTCCAGCTTTTCAACTCGGGCCTACCGATTTTTGTTTTAGAAAATCCTGGTGAAGCCATCGAGGAATTAATTGCCGCCGTAGAATATCCTGCATTGAATTCCTCACTCAGTTATGTGGAAAAGAATCAGTGAAAGTTGCGAAAATCACGCCTAGATTCCTGATCCTTTTGTGTGTGAGAATCCATTGTCTCAAGGTTAGAGGGCTTTGACAATAGAATGTGATTAATGCAATAAATTAGAGCCATCCAGTACAACATGAAAGGAATGCATGCGATGCTACTACTACTTGAGGAGAACTGAAACGAACGTCCATTCGTTACATATCTTTTTGTAACTATCTCTTCCAGGCATGTTGGTCAATCTACAAGGTTAGATTTAACAATCATGAGACTCTTCCGAAGGAAAACCAACGAATATGCGGATCCACAATTGACGGCCTTACGTCAGGAGCAACAAGACGACGAAGACCAGATTTCCAACAACGGTGGAGACGACTCTGGTTCTGTTGCTGGCAGCCAGATTTCCAATTCCGGGGGTGGGGCCGGTGGATCAATGGGTGGGAACACACCTCAAATTGGAAAACGAGGAGGTAAGTTCTCAATTTTGCCCTTCCCTATTCCAAAAAAATCAATTGATAAGTACTTCAAGCCTTGGGCATAAGAATATACTCGTATTTTAGCGACCTTGCTCATATTGGAAGTCGTTGGTTGAGCGTCATGTGTCATGTGCGAAGCGANTTGCGCGACGCCAAAGCCCCCCAAAACTCTCATGTCACTTGAGTGACAATGATAACTCCATGGTTTTCGCCTTGAATTTGGCAGGCCCTACTTTGTGGCGTTTCCCCATTTCCTTCATGCTCACACATGCAAATTTTTTTTTTATTTTTTTGAATGACAAATGCCGCCGTGATCGAACTTGCGTCATTTCCTTTGGCTTTGGCTGAAGAGTTCTTAGCCGGACTTTTGAGTCAAAAATCTTTGAAT
>NC_081443.1:3440983-3441206 GCF_007210705.1 Tigriopus californicus
GATTTTAAGTAACCAAATTTTAAAATGAGAAAAGGAGCTGTAGACGAGTCGTAATTGTCAAATATTCGAGCGGGTTCTTATCCTTGGCAGCTCGAACAAAGCAACTTTCGAGAAAATCGGAATTCGAAGTGAACTAGCTCATTTTTGATTGCAATGAAAATGAAGGAGACATTAATCTGGGGTTTCGAATTCTGATGAGATTTGACGTCGGGAGTTCTATCAA
>NC_081443.1:3441247-3441356 GCF_007210705.1 Tigriopus californicus
GCGTCATGTGTCATGTGCGAAGCGAGCAGCGTGCCAAAATCAAAGTCAAACCAGATGGGGGTTTGGAAAAATTTGGAATTCTTGGTGGCTTGCTTCCGCTAGAAATCGT
>NC_081443.1:3441392-3442164 GCF_007210705.1 Tigriopus californicus
GTGCGAAGCGAGCAGCGTGCCAATTTCAAAGTCAAACCAGATGGGGGTTTGGAAAAATTTGGAATTCTTGGTGGCTTGCTTCCGCTAGAAATCGTTATCCTCAAAGACAAGTGTCGAAGGGTAACCTTAAACTTAAAGCATCCGGGGAGTTTTAATTTATCTTGATCGGATGCACCAACCATTTGGGTGTGTTTTGTTGCACTCAAGGTTTGGAGTTTCCGTTCCTTCCCTTGGAAATCGTTGCCATAATTTGTAGGCCAGGAAAGTTCAAGTAAATCGCAGCATTAATTGAGTAAATACTTGTCCTTGAACAATCATCTCTTCAGTACATAAAGAGATCAACGTTCGAAGGGTAATAGGCCTAATATTGGTTTGCTCGCTCGATTCACACCTTGCGTTGGAGTCTCTCATGCTCAGGAGCCATTTGGACATCAAGCAACTCAGTTTGGTTGCTTGGGGCCCAATTCAACACTTCAAGAGTGTTTTTGCGCAGAACTGCTCTCATCAACTTCCAACCTTGACACCTTCTCCTTTGGGGTTTATGGCCCTTTTTTTCCTCTCCTTGGAAATGTGAATCATCTGACACGTTCGGCACATCATTATCATTACGTTCTCGTCATCGGAGCCTTTTCACATGTTTTAAACTCAAAGTTTGCGATCCCTTTTTTCATGAAACAAGCCCGGCTTCAGGGTTGCCGTTTAATAAATACAAGCTATAGCTTGGTCTTCACGGGACAATTTTGGACTTCACCATGAAATGACCATTCTGTAG
>NC_081443.1:3442200-3442681 GCF_007210705.1 Tigriopus californicus
CGTTTGAAAGAACGGAAACAAACTGGTCTTTGGTCAGAATCACGCAACCTCTTCGGTCGAACTCTGGCCGAAATGATCTGGTTTTGATCTCCAGCTTTTCAACTCGGGCCTACCGATTTTTGTTTTAGAAAATCCTGGTGAAGCCATCGAGGAATTCTAGCCGAGAAACATGAATTGCTTTACTTGAAATATGAAAGTAATGAAATTTGCTTAAACAAACAATAGCGACGTCTTGTCATGCTTCATGTTGGCATATCTTTGCCAGGTAAGAGAGACCCACTGCTGTGCAAAAACTGTAAGGACTGTCTGCAAACTATCTCTAGCCGAGAAACATGAATTGCTTTACTTGAAATATGAAAGTAATGAAATTTGCTTGAACAAACAATAGCGACGTCTTGTCATGCTTCATGTTGGCATATCTTTGCCAGGTAAGAGAGACCCACTGCTGTGCAAAAACTGTAAGGACTGTCTGCAAACTATC